>NW_028159133.1:0-15000 GCF_964263955.1 Coregonus lavaretus
CTCTCCCCTCCCTCCTCCTCTCTCTCCCTCCTCTCTCTCTCCTCTCTCTCCTCTCTCTCCTCTCTCTCCTCCTCCTCTCTTTCCCTCCTCTCCCCACTCCCCTCTCCCTCCTCTTCCCTCTCTCTCCCTCCTCTCTCCCCCTCTCTCCTCCTCTCCCCACCCCCTCTCTATCTCCCTCTCTCCCTCCTCTCTCTCTCCACCTCTCTCTCTCCTCCTCTCTCTCTCTCCCTCCTCTCTCTCCTCTTCTCTCTCTCCCTCCTCT
Source organism: Coregonus lavaretus (assembly GCF_964263955.1). Lineage (NCBI taxonomy): Eukaryota > Metazoa > Chordata > Actinopteri > Salmoniformes > Salmonidae > Coregonus > Coregonus lavaretus. The sequence continues at coordinate 263 of NW_028159133.1, forward strand.
CTCCTATCTCTCTCCCTCCCTCCTCCTCTCCTCTCTCCCTCCTCCTCTCCTCCTCTCCCCTCCTCTCTCTCTCTCCCTCCTATCTCCCCCTCTCTCCTTCCTCTCTTCCCCTCCTCTCTTCCCCCTCCTATCTCTCTCCCTCCTACTATCTCTCCTATCTCTCTCCCTCCTCTCCCTCCTCCTCCTCTCTCTCCTCTCTCTCTCCCTCCTCCTCTCTCTCTCTTTCTCTCCTATTTCTCTCTCTCCTATATCTCTCCTCCTCTCTCCCTCCTCCTCTCTCTCCCTCCTCTCTCCCTCCTCCTCTCTCCTCCTCTCTCTACTATCTCCCTCCTCCTCTCTTTCCCTCCTCTCCCCCGCTCTCCCTCCTCTTTCTCTCTCCCTCTTCTCTCCCCCCTCTCTCCCTCCTCTCCCCCTCTCTCTCTCCCTCTCTCCTCCTCTCTCTCTCCCCTCTCTCCCCTCCTCTCTCTCCTCCTCCTCTCTCTCCTCTTCTCTCTCTCCCTCCTCTCTCTCCTATCTCTCTCCCTCCTCCTCCTCTCTCCCTCCTCCTCCTCCTCTCTCCCTCCTCCTCTCTCTCCTATCTCTCCCTCCTCTCTTCTTTCCTCCTATCTCCCCCCTCTCTCCCTCCTCTCTTCCCCCTCTCTCCTATCTCTCTCCCTCTCTCCCTCCTCCTCTCTCTCTCCCTCCTCCTCTCTCTCTCCTCCTCTCTCCCCCTCCCTCCTCTCTCCCCCTCTCTCTCTCCTCTCTCTCCCTCCTCTCTTCCCCCTCTCTCCCTCTCTCTCTCTCTCTCTCTCCATCCTCTCTCCCCCTCCCTCCTCTCTCCCCCCTCTCTCTCCCTCCTCTCTTCCCCCTCTCTCCCTCCTCTCTCTCTCTCTCCCTCTCTCTCTCTCCCTCCCTCTCCCTCCTCTCTCCCCCCTCTCAGTGAAACACAGTAGACACTGGCTTGTCTGTGTCTGGTGTCAGATAGCCGACCCGTTGCCGCGCCGACACGTTGCCGCCGTCCTGGCCCTGTCATGTGATTAACTCCCTGTCTCTGTCGCTTGGCAACGGCCCGGCTGGACGTCTTTCTCCAGGCAGGCAGGCGGCTCTGCCCCTGGGGCCCTGTCTGCGAGGGGCCGTCTAAGAGCCTCTTTCTGTCTCTCTCTCTCTCCCTGGCAGCCAGTGTGTGGCCATAGAAATAGTATCACCAGATGGGATAAAGCCAGTTCACCCATCACAAAACATTGACTTGAATGATGAATGTTCATTCTGGTAATTATATTTCTATAAGTATGGCCTCTCTCTCTCTCTGTGTGTGTCTGTCTAAACAGCTATGCTTCTCTCTGTCTCTCCCAGACTGCCAGTGTTTGGTCATAGAAATGGAATTACTAGAATAGAGGAACCCAGACAATGGTGGCAATACTTATGGGTAGGGTAAAGTCAATATGGCTGCTGCTTGGCTAAGTTGAATTGTAAACTAAGGGACCAGAGATGCTAGTTAGCAACAGCGTTGGTCCCATTTATTTTAAAGTTTCCGCATGGAATCATAACTTGTCCTAACCTGGGTATCTTCAACATATCCACTTGGGTCTACACCATCAGAGAACACAGTAGACTTGAATGGGAATGTTTGCATTAGTAATTCTATGATTTCAAATGTCATATTATGTCTATATAGAGTGTTGTAACGATGTGCAAATAGTTAAAGTACAAAAGGGAAAATAAATAAACATAAATTCTCTCTCTCTCTCTCTCTCTCTCTCTCTCTCTCTCTCTCTCTCTCTCTCTCTCTCTCTCTCTCTCTCTCTGTCTCTCTCTCTCTCTCTCACACACACACACACACACACACACACACACACACACACACACACACACACACAAAACTATAGCAGGAAATTATTCCAACGTAGAGGCAATGGCGCCGGAGGGGATCTGCCGTTTTATGGACTCTTAACCTACTGTGCTATTTGTTCGCGTTGTTTGTAACTTATTTTGTACATAATGTTGCTGCTACCGTCTCTTATGACCGAAAATAGCTTCTGGACATCAGAACAGCGATTACTCACCTTGAACTGGATGAATAATCTTTATTTTATGAGTCGGACAAGAGGGATTTGCTCCAGACACCCGACAGGGCCCTCATCCCCGTCATTCGCAGTAGAAAGAAAAGGAGATATCGTGGAAGGAGATCGGGGTGCTTGGTAAGGAGCCGGTGACGAGTGGCTAATCGGCCTTTGCCACCGATACTATTGGCCAACTTACTATCGCTTGATAATAAAATTGACGAACTACAGGCACGAATATCCTACCAACGGGACATTAAAAGCTGTAATATCTTATGTTTCACCGAGTCGTGGTTGAACGAAGACATGAATAACATACAGCTGGCGGGTTATACACTGTATCGGCAGGATAGAACAGCAGACTCTGTTAAGAGAAGGGGTGGCGGTCTGTGTATATTTGTAAACAACAGCTAGTGTACGATATCTAAGGAAGTCTTCTGTAGACTACACTATCTACCAAGAGAGTTTTCATCTATATTCGCTGTCTATTTACCACCACAAACCGATGCTGGCACTAAGACCGCACTCAATGAGCTGTATACGCCCATATGCAAACAGGAAAACGCTCATCCAGAGGCGGCGCTCCAAGTGGCCGGGGACTTTAATGCTGGGAAACTTAAATCCGTTATACCTAATTTCTACCAGCATGTTAAATGTGCAACCAGAGGAAGAAAAAAAACACCTTTACTCCACACACAGAGACGCATACCAAGCTCTCCCTCGCCCTCCATTTGGCAAATCTGACAATAATTCTATCCTCCTGATTCCTGCTTAAAAGCAAAAACTAAAGCAGGAAGCACCAGTGACTCAGTGAATAAAAAGGTGGTCAGATGAAGCAGATGCTAAGCTACAGGACTGTTTTTCTAACACAGACTGGAATACAGTTGATGTCGGAAGTTTACATACACCTTTAGCCAAATACATTTAAACTCAGTTTTTCACAATTCCTGACATTTAATCCTAGTAAAAAATTCCCTGTCTTAGGTCAGTTAGGATCACCACTTTATTTTCAGAATGTGAAATGTCAGAACAATAGTAGAGAGAATGATTTATTTCAGCTTTTATTTCTTTCATCACATTCCCAGTGGGTCAGAAGTTTACATACACTCAATTAGTATTTGGCCTTTAAATTGTTTAACTTGGGTCAAACATTTCGGGTAGCCTTCCACAAGCTTCCCACAATAAGTTGGGTGAATTTTGGCACAGTCCTCCTGACAGAGCTGGTGTAACTGAGTCAGGTTTGTAGGCCTCCTTGCTTGCACACGCTTTTTCAGTTCTGCCCACACATTTTCTATAGGATTGAGGTCAGGGCTTTGTTATGGCCACTCCAATACCTTGACTTTGTTGTCCTTAAGCCATTTTGCCACAACTTTGGAAGTATGCTTGGGGTCATTGCCCATTTGGAAGACCCATTTGCGACCAAGCTTTAACTTCCTGACTAATGTTTTGAGATGTTGCTTCAATATATCCACATAATTTTCCTTCCTCATGATGCCATCTATTTTGTGAAGTGCTCCAGTCCCTCCTGCAGCAAAGCACCCCCACAGCATGATGCTGCCACCCCCGTGCTTCACGGTTGGGATGGTGTTCTTAGGCTTGCAAGCGACCCCCTATTTCCTCCAAACATAACGATGGTCATTATGGCCAAACAGTTCTATTTTTGTTTCATCAGACCAGAGGACATTTCTCAAAAAAGTACGATCTTTGACCCCATGTGCAGTTGCAAACCGTAGTCTGGCTTTTTTATGGAGGTTTTGGAGCAGTGGCTTCTTCCTTGCTGAGCGGCCTTTCAGGTTATGTCGATATAGGACTCATTTTACTGTGGAAATAGATACTTTTGTACCTGTTTCCTTCAGCATCTTCACAAGGTCCTTTGCTGTTGTTCTGGGATTGATTTGCACTTTTCACACCAAAGTACGTTCATCTCTAGGAGACAGAACGCGTCTCCATCCTGAGCGGTATGACGGTAAACGCGTCTCCATCCTGAGCGGTAAACTGAGTTTTTCATACCGCCGTCTCCATCCTGAGCGGTATGAAAAACTCAGTTTTTCACAATTCCTGACATTTAATCCTAGTAAAAAATTCCCTGTCTTAGGTCAGTTAGGATCACCACTTTATTTTCAGAATGTGAAATGTCAGAACAATAGTAGAGAGAATGATTTATTTCAGCTTTTATTTCTTTCATCACATTCCCAGTGGGTCAGAAGTTTACATACACTCAATTAGTATTTGGCCTTTAAATTGTTTAACTTGGGTCAAACATTTCGGGTAGCCTTCCACAAGCTTCCCACAATAAGTTGGGTGAATTTTGGCACAGTCCTCCTGACAGAGCTGGTGTAACTGAGTCAGGTTTGTAGGCCTCCTTGCTTGCACACGCTTTTTCAGTTCTGCCCACACATTTTCTATAGGATTGAGGTCAGGGCTTTGTTATGGCCACTCCAATACCTTGACTTTGTTGTCCTTAAGCCATTTTGCCACAACTTTGGAAGTATGCTTGGGGTCATTGCCCATTTGGAAGACCCATTTGCGACCAAGCTTTAACTTCCTGACTAATGTTTTGAGATGTTGCTTCAATATATCCACATAATTTTCCTTCCTCATGATGCCATCTATTTTGTGAAGTGCTCCAGTCCCTCCTGCAGCAAAGCACCCCCACAGCATGATGCTGCCACCCCCGTGCTTCACGGTTGGGATGGTGTTCTTAGGCTTGCAAGCGACCCCCTATTTCCTCCAAACATAACGATGGTCATTATGGCCAAACAGTTCTATTTTTGTTTCATCAGACCAGAGGACATTTCTCAAAAAAGTACGATCTTTGACCCCATGTGCAGTTGCAAACCGTAGTCTGGCTTTTTTATGGAGGTTTTGGAGCAGTGGCTTCTTCCTTGCTGAGCGGCCTTTCAGGTTATGTCGATATAGGACTCATTTTACTGTGGAAATAGATACTTTTGTACCTGTTTCCTTCAGCATCTTCACAAGGTCCTTTGCTGTTGTTCTGGGATTGATTTGCACTTTTCACACCAAAGTACGTTCATCTCTAGGAGACAGAACGCGTCTCCATCCTGAGCGGTATGACGGCTGTGTGGTCCCATGGTATTTATACAGATGAAAGTGGTACCTTCAGGCGTTTTGAAATTGCTCCCAAGGATGAACCAGACTTCTGGAGGTCTAGAAAAAAATGTCTGAGGTCTTGGCTGATTTCTTTTGATTTTCCCATGATGTCAAGCAAAGAGGCACTGAGTTTGAAGGTAGGCCTTGAAATACATCCACAGGTACACATCCAAATGACTCAAATGATGTCAATTAGCCTATCAGAAGCTTCTAAAGCCATGACATCATTTTCTGGAATTTTCCAAGCTGTTTAAAGGCACAGTCAACCTAGTGTATGTAAACCTCTGACCCACTGGAATTGTGATACAGTGAATTATAAGTGAAATAATCTTTCTGTAAACAATTGTTGGAAAAATTACTTGCACAAAGTAGATGTCCTAACCGATTTGTCAAAACTATAGTTTGTTAACAAGAAATTTGTGGAGTGGTTGAAAAACGAGTTTTAATGACTCCAACCTAAGTGTATGTAAATGTCCGGCTTCATGTTTATTTTCAATTTACAATCTGCAGAAACAATGAGAATAGAAGGGTCCAGAACTTTTGCAAAACATCACATTTTAAAAATATATGGCAAATATATATAAATCCAATATGGATGGTGTTAAGAGATAGATGGGAGGTGTTGAATGGAGTTGAAGGATGGGACTAATAACAACTAACAAAAATGAATAACAACAAGATAACTAATTTAAAGCATACTGTGTCCGCAAGGTCCCCCTGCTCAAGAAAGCACATATACATGCCCATCTGAATTTTTTCAATGAACATCTGAATGACTCAGAGGAGAACTGGGTGAAAGTGTTGTGGTCAGATGAGACCAAAATCGAGCTCTTTGTCATCAACTCAACTCGCCATGTTTGGAGGAGGAGGAATGCTGCCTATGACCCCAAGAACACCATCCCCACCGTCAAACATGGAGGTGGAAACATTATGCTTTGGGGGTGTTTTTCTGCTAAGGGGACAGGACATTTACATTTACGTCATTTAGCAGACGCTCTTATCCAGAGCGACTTACAAATTGACAACTTCACCGCATCAAAGGGACGATGGACGGGGCCATGTACTGTCAAATCTTGGGAGAGAGCCTCCTTCCCTCAGCCAAGACATTGAAAATGGGTTGTGGATGGGTATTCCAGCATGACAATGACCCAAAACACACGGCCAAGGCAACAAAGGAGTGGCTCAAGAAGAAGGACATTAAGGTCCTGGAGTGGCCTAGCCAGTCTCCAGACCTTAATCCCATAGAAAATCTGTAGAGGGAGCTGAAGGTTCGAGTTGCCAAACGTCAGCCTCAAAACCTTAATGACTTGGAGAAGATCTGCAAAGAGGAGTGGGACAAAATCCCTCCTGAGATGTGTGCAAACCTGGTGGCCAACTACAAGAAACGTCTGACCTCTGTGATTGCCAACAAGGGTTTTGCCACCCAGTACTAAGTCATGTGTTGCAGAGGGGTCAAATACTTATTTCCCTCATTAAAATGCAAATCAATTTATAACATTTACATTTATTACATTTTTGACATGCATTTTTCTGAATTTTGTTGTTGTTATTCTGTCTCTCACTGTTCAAATAAACCTACCATTAAAATTATAGACTGATCATTTCTTAGTCAGTGGGCAAACGTACAAAATCAGCAGGGGATCAAATACTTTTTTCCCTCACTGTAGAAGCAAACCAGATGGACATCATTAAAATGATCGGAGAGGTTGAGGGTAGAGGAAGTTCAGGAGTAAAAACAAACAAAATAGAAGTATTGTAAAATTGACTGTGTCCATAAAATGTATATATTATGTAAAAGCTGGAAGTAGAGGCCTAATCATTGTTGTTCACAAGTTTACTTCAATTAGGGAAAGGGTGGTGGGGTTGGAAAGTAATAAAGGGAAATATATATTTTTAAAGGATATGTATTTATATGTATGCATATGTATTTATATGTATGTATGTGTATGCATATATATATGCAGTGGGGAGAACAAGTATTTGATACACTGCCGATTTTGCAGGTTTTCCTACTTACAAAGCATGTAGAGGTCTGTAATTTTTATCATAGGTGCACTTCAACTTTGAGAGACGGAATCTAAAACAAAAATCCAGAAAATCACATTGTATGATTTTTAAGTAATTAATTTGCATTTTATGATCACTCAGCTACACAGCTAATGCCTGCTGGACTGTTCCTTTACACGGTACCCCATCCTGTTTATCTGTTTAGCCTCAGCCCAAACTTTCATCGCTAGTTGTTGACTTAGCCCTCTCGAATAACACCTGTGATTGTGTTATGCCTCTCAATATACAATAAGTTCTTATTATACAATTTCACTGTAGAGCCCCAAGTTCAGCTCAACCAGCCTCATAGAGCTCCTTTGTCCCACCCCCCATACACGCAGAGACCGACTCAATCGGTACCTCCAGTGATGCTTTCTCTTTCATAGTTACCCAATGCTTAGATGTACCTCTACTGTACTCATATCCTTCCATATCCTTGTCTGTACATAATGCCCTGAATCTATTCTACAACACCCGGAAATCTGCCCCTTTTATTCTCTGTACCCAACGCACTAGAAGACCAGTTCTTAAAGCCTTTAGCCGTATCCTTATTCTAGTCCTCTGTTCCTCTGGTGATGTAGAGGTTAACCCAGGCCCTGTAGCCCCCAGTATCACTCCTACTCCCCAGGCGCTATCATTTGTTGACTTCTGTAACCGTAAAAGCCTTGGTGTCTTGCATGTTAACATCAGAATTCTCCTCCCCAAGTTTGAGTTATTCACTGCATTAGCACACTCTGCCAACCCTCATGTTCTGGCAGTGTCTGAATCCTGGCTTAGGAAGGCCATCAAAAAATTCAGAAATGTCCATTCCGAACTACAACATTTTCCGTCTAGATAGAACTGACAAAGGGGGCGGAGTAGCAATCTACTGTAGAGGTAGCCTACAGAGCTCTATCATACTATCCAGGTCTGTGCCCAAACAGTTTGAGCTTCTCCTTCTAAAAATCCACATTTCCAGAAATAAGTCTCTCACTGTTGCCGCTTGCTACAGACCCCCCTCAGCCCCCAGTTGTGCCCTGGACACCATATGTGAATTGCTTGCCCCCCATCTATCCTCAGAGTTCGTACTGCTTGGTGACCAAAACTGGGATATGCTTAACACCCCGGCCGTCCTACAATCGAAACTGGATGCCCTCAATCTCACACAAATTATCAAGGAACCTACCAGGTACAACCCTAAATCCGTAAACATGGGTACCCTCATAGATATCACCCTGACTAATTTACCCTCTAAATACACCTCCGCTGTCTTCAACCAGGATCTCAGCGATCACTGCCTCATTGCCTGCGTCCGTAATGGGTCCGCGGTCAAACGACCACCCCTCATCACTGTCAAATGCTCCCTAAAACACTTCAGCGAGCAGGCCTTATCTAATTGACCTGGCCCGGGTATCCCGGATGGATATTGACCTCATTCCGTCAGTAGAGGATGCCTGGATGTTCTTCAAAAGTGCTTTCCTCTCCATCTTAAATAAGCATGCCCCATTTAAAAATTCAGAGCTAAGAACAGATATAGCCCCTGGTTCACCCCAGACTTGACTGCCCTTGACCAGCACAAAAACATCCTGTGCCGTACTGCATTAGCATTGAACAGCCCCCGCGATATGCAACTTTTAAGGGAAGTTAGGAACCAATATACACAACCAGTTAGGAAAGCAAAGGCTATATTTTTCAAACAGAAATTTGAATCCTGTAGCACTAAGTCCAAAAAGTTTTGGGACACTGTAAATACCATGGAGAATAAGAGCACCTCCTCCCAGCTACCCACTGCACTGAGGCTAGGAAACACTGTCACCACCGATAAATCTACGATAATCGAGAATTTCAACAAGTATTTTGCTACGGCTGGCAATGCTTTCCACCTGGCTACCACTACCCCGGCCACCAGCTCTGCACCCTCCACTGCAACTTGCCCATGCCCCCCCCCCCCCCCCCCCCCGCTTCTCCTTCACACAAATTCAGACAGCTGATGTTCTGAAAGAGCTGCAAAATCTGAACCCATTCAAGTCAGCTGGTCTAGACAATCTGGACCCTTTCTTTCTAAAATTAGCCGCTGAAATTGTCGCAACCCCTATTACTAGCCTGTTCAACCTCTCTATCGTATCGTCTGAGTTCCCCAGGGATTGGAAAGCTGCCGCAGTCATCCCCCTCTTCAAAGGGGGTGACACTCTAGATAACAAACCTCCAAACAAGCATAAAATGAGTGTCAAATCGGAGGGCCTGTTGTCTGGACCTATGGCAGTCTCTATGGGGGTACCACAGGGTTCAATTCTCAGGCCGACTCTATTCTCTGTGTATATCAATGATGTCGCTCTTGCTGCTGGTGACTCTCAGATCCACCTCTACGCAGACGACACCATTTTGTATACATCTGGCCCTTCACTGGACACTGTGTTAACAAACCTCCAAACGAGCTTCAATGCCATACAACACTCCTTCAGTAGCCTCCAACTGCTCTTAAACACTAGTAAAACTAAATGCATGCTCTTTAATCGAACGCTGCTTGCACCCGCCCACCCGACTAGAATCACTACTCTCGACGGGTCTGACTTAGAATATGTGGACAACTACAAATACCTAGGTGTCTGGTTAGACCGTAAACTCTCCTTCCAGACTCACATTAAGCATCTCCAATCCAAAGTTAAATCTAGAATCGGCGTCCTATTTCGCAACAAAGCCGCCTTCACTCATGCTGCTAAACATGCCCTCGTAAAACTGACTATCCTACTGATCCTTGACTTCGGCGATGTCATTTACAAAATAGCCTCCAACACTCTACTCAGCAAATTGGATGTAGTCTATCACAGTGCCATCCGTTTTGTCACCAAAGCCCCATATACTACCCACCATTGTGACCTGTACGCTCTCGTTGGCTGGCCCTCACTACATATTCGTCGCCAAACCCACTGGCTCCAGGTCATCTATAAATCACTTCTAGGCAAATCCCGCCTTATCTTAGCTCATTGGTCACCATAGCAACACCCACCCGTAGTCTGCGCTCCAGCAGGTACAGTGGGGAAAAAAAGTATTTAGTCAGCCACCAATTGTGCAAGTTCTCCCACTTAAAAAGATGAGAGAGGCCTGTAATTTTCATCATAGGTACACGTCAACTATGACAGACAAAATGAGAAAAGAAATTCCAGAAAATCACATTGTAGGATTTTTAATGAATTTATTTGCAAATTATGGTGGAAAATAAGTATTTGGTCATTAACAAAAAAGTTTCTCAATACTTTGTTATATACCCTTTGTTGGCAATGACACAGGTCAAACGTTTTCTGTAAGTCTTCACAAGGTTTTCACACACTGTTGCTGGTATTTTGGCCCATTCCTCCATGCAGATCTCCTCTAGAGCAGTGATGTTTTGGGGCTGTCGCTGGGCAACACGGATTTTCAACTCCCTCCAAAGATTTTCTATGGTGTTGAGATCTGGAGACTGGCTAGGCCACTCCAGGACCTTGAAATGCTTCTTACAAAGCCACTCCTTCGTTGCCCGGGCGGTGTGTTTGGGATCATTGTCATGCTGAAAGACCAAGCCACGTTTCATCTTCAATGCCCTTGCTGATGGAAGGAGGTTTTCACTCAAAATCTCACGATACATGGCCCCATTCATTCTTTCCTTTACACGGATCAGTCGTCCTGATCCCTTTGCAGAAAAACAGCCCCAAAGCATGATGTTTCCACCCCCCTGCTTCACAGTAGGTATGGTGTTCTTTGGATGCAACTCAGCATTCTTTGTACTCCAAACACGACGAGTTGAGTTTTTACCAAAAAGTTATATTTTGGTTTCATCTGACCATATGACATTCTCCCAATCCTCTTCTGGATCATCCAAATGCACTCTAGCAAACTTCAGATGGGCCTGGACATGTACTGGCTTAAGCAGGGGGACACAGCAGGATTTGAGTCCCTGGCGGCGTAGTGTGTTACTGATGGTAGGCTTTGTTACTTTGGTCCCAGCTCTCTGCAGGTCATTCACTAGGTCCCCCCGTGTGGTTCTGGGATTTTTGCTCACTGTTCTTGTGATCATTTTGACCCCACGGGGTGAGATCTTGCGTGGAGCCCCAGATCGAGGGAGATTATCAGTGGTGTTGTATGTCTTCCATTTCCTAATAATTGCTCCCACAGTTGATTTCTTCAAACCAAGCTGCTTACCTATTGCAGATTCAGTCTTCCCAGCCTGGTGCAGGTCTACAATTTTGATTCTGGTGTCCTTTGACAGCTCTTTGGTCTTGGCCATAGTGGAGTTTGGAGTGTGACTGTTTGAGGTTGTGGACAGGTGTATTTTATACTGATAACAAGTTCAAACAGGTGCCATTAATACAGGAAACGAGGGGAGGACAGAGGAGCTTCTTAAAGAAGAAGTTACAGGTCTGTGAGAGCCAGAAATCTTGCTTGTTTGTAGGTGACCAAATACTTATTTTCCACCATAATTTGCAAATAAATTCATAAAAAATCCTACAATGTGATTTTCTGGATTTTTTTTTCTCAATTTGTCTGTCATAGTTAACGTGTACCTATGATGAAAATTACAGGCATCTCTCATCTTTTTAAGTGGGAGAACTTGCACAATTGGTGGCTGACTAAATACTTTTTTCCCCCACTGTATATCTCACTGGTCATCCCCAAAGCCAACACCTCCTTTGGCCGCCATTCCTTCCAGTTCTCTGCTGCAAATGACTGGAACGAACTGAAAAACATATCTGAAGCTGGAGACTCTTATCTCCCTCACTATCTTTAAGCATCAGTTGTCAGAGCAGCTTACCGATCACTGCACCTGTACACAGCCCATCTGTAATTAGCCCACCCAACTACCTCATCCCCATAGTGTTATTTATTTTGCTAATTTGCACCCCAGTATCTCTATTTGCACGTCATCTTCTGCACATCTATCACTCCAGTGTTAATAACTAAATTGTAATTATTTTGCACTATGGCCTATTTATTGCCTTACCTCCATAACTTACTACATTTGCACACACTGTATATAGATTTTCTATTGTGTTATTGACTGTACATTTTGTTTTTGTTTATTCCATATGTAACTCTGTGTTGCTGTTGTTTTTAATCGCACTGCTTTGCTTTATCTTGGCCAGGTCGCAGTTGTAAATGAGAACTTGTTCTCAACTGGCTTACCTGGTTAAATAAAGGTGAAAAAAATAATACAAAAATAAACCCTGGGCATCTTTCTTTTGGTGTTTTTCAGAGTCAGTAGAAAGGCCTCTTTAGTGTCCTAAGTTTTCATAACTGTGACCTTAATTGCCTACTGTCTGTAAGCTGTTAGTGTCTTAATGACCGTTCCACAGGTGTATGTTCATTAATTGTTTATGGTTCATTGAACAAGCATGGGAAACAGTGTTTAAACCCTTTACAATGAAGATCTGTGAAGTTATTTGGATTTTTACGAATTATCTTTGAAAGACAGGGTCCTGAAAAAGGGACATTTCTTTTTTTGCTGAGTTTATACACTACCGTTCAAAAGATTGGGGTCCCTTAGAAATGTCCTTGTTTTTCGAAAGAAAAAAATAAAATTTGTCCATTAAAATAACATCAAATTGATCAGAAATACAGTGTAGACATTGTTAATGTTGTTAATGGCTACTGTAGCTGGAAATGGCTGATTTTTAATGGAATATCTACATAGGCGTACAGTGTTCCAATGGCACGTTGTGTTTGCTAATCCAAGTTTATCATTTTAAAAGGCTAATTGATCATTAGAAAACCCTTTTGCAATTATGTTAGCACAACTGAAAACTGTTGTGCTGATTAAAGAAGCAATAAAACTGGCCTTCTTGAGACTAGTTGAGTATCTGGAGCATCAGCAATTGTTCGATTACAGGCTCAAAATGGCCAGAAACAAATAACTTTCTTCTGAAACTCGACAGTCTATTCTTGTTCTGTGAAATGAAGGCTATTCTATGCGAGAAATTGCCAAGAAACTGAAGGTCTCGTACAACGCTGTGTACTACTCCCTTCACAGAACAGCGCAAACTGTCTCTAACCAGAATAGAAAGAGGAGTGGGAGGCCCCGGTGCACAACTGAGCAAGAGGACAAATACATTAGAGTCTCTAGTTTGAGAAACAGACGCCTCACAGGTCCTCAACTGGCAGCTTCATTAAATAGTACCCACAAAACACCAGTCTCAACGTCAACAGTGAAGAGGCGACTCAGGGATGCTGACCTTCTAGGCAGAGTTGCAAAGAAAAAGCCATATCTCAGACTGGCCAATAAACATAAAAGATTAAGATGGGCAAAAGAACACAGACACTGGACTTTTTCACTGTTGACGTTGAGACAGGTGTTTTGCGTTTATAATAACGTCTTCATATCTCAAAATCATGAAACAATGTATCAACCCAAAGCTCCTGCTAGCAAACTTGTATAAAATATTCTGGGCCCGTCAACCAATCATGTCAATGTGGAGCTATGCAGAGCTTTGGGATGTGCACGGCGATGCGGTACAGAGATCGATTTGGCCTCTGCATGGCTCTGGAGGCTCCGCCATTGCGTCACACCCTCCATATGGAGCCACCGACCACATTTACAGATCAAGCATTATTTGGCTTTTAGTCTAGGCCTCCACAATGGATTAGTTCACTGATGATGGGCGCAGATACAGTGACTTCGGAAAGTATTCAGACTCCTTCACTTTTTCCTATGAGACTAGAAAATTGAGCTCAGGTGCATCCTGTTTCCATTGATCATCCTTGAGATGTTTCTACAACTTGATTGGAGTCCACCTGTGGTAAATTCAATGGGATCGGACATGATTTGGAAAGGCACACACCTGTCTCTATTCTGACCCCTTGACCTTTTCCACATTTTGTTACGTTCCAGGATTATTCTAAAATGGAATGCACTGTAATATATGTGTTACTGCTCGACTAAAAACAATCTGGGTCGACCAACAGCCTAACGACCAAACAATCGACCAGTTGACTAATTGGGGTCAGCCCTACTCAATACAATCATTAAATAATGAATTAGGTAAACAAGCTAACTTGGTAAATATCATAAAAGGACAACGCACCACATCTTCTTATAGCCGCTTCTAAATCATTCAACGCCTCAATAGTCATAAAAAAAATAAAAAAAATGAATTGGATCAGCTAAAATGTTAAAGATCTTTTAAAATAACTGTGTGCTTTATTTCCTGGACTACCAGAGTCCTACTCACCAGACCTCTACACTACAGCGGCAATTGCGGATCAGATTTTTCCTCTTAACCCCAGAGAGAGAGAGAGAGAGGCGGCAACCACAAATCACACATTCTTCAAGGGCCACCGCAAAATATCCCACTGTAACCATGGTTATCTGCCCTCTGCCGAGCTTCATTCTCACCATGCTTCATCATCATGTTGTTTCAGCTGCAAAACAGACGTTTTGGTTGTTTCAGCTACAAAACAGACTTTGACAGTCAACATCTATCGAAATCAGTGTTTCTTAACCCTGGTCCAGGGGAACCAAAGGGGTGCACATTTGTTTTTGCCTGAGCACTACATACCTGATTCAAATCAATGATTTTTAATAAGAGTTCATCA
>NW_028159133.1:17500-56040 GCF_964263955.1 Coregonus lavaretus
GAACTGATCTGATAACACTTTCTACTTTCTTGTATTTGTTAGACTAGGTAGCAGCATTCTACCCATGGCGGCACATTTATCAAATGTATAGATCTACATACTACTACTACTACTACTACTACTACTACTACTACTACTGTAGACTACAGTAGGGTCCAGTAGGGTCCAGTAGGGTTCAGTAGGGTTCAGTAGGGTCCAGTAGGGTCCAGTAGGGTTCAGTAGGGTTCATTAGACTACATTAGGGTCCAGTAGGGTCCAGTAGGGTTCAGTAGGGTCCAGTAGGGTTCAGAAGACTACAGTCGAATTGAGTAGGGTCCAGTAGACTGCAGTAGGGTCCAGTAGGATCCAGTAGGGTCCAGTAGGGTTCAGTAGGGTTCATTAGACTACATTAGGGTCCAGTAGGGTCCAGTAGGGTTCAGTAGGGTCCAGTAGGGTCCAGTAGGGTTCAGAAGACTACAGTCGAATTGAGTAGGGTACAGTAGACTACAGTAGGGTCCAGTAGGGTCCAGTAGGGTTCATTAGACTACAGTAGGGTCCAGTAGGGTCCAGTAGGGTCCAGTAGGGTTCATTAGACTACAGTAGGGTCCAGTAGGGTACAGTAGAATCCAGTAGGGTGAGGTAGGGTTCAGTAGGGTCCAATAGGGTTCAGTAGGGTTCATTAGACTACAGTAGGGTTGAGTAGGGTTCAGAAGACTACAGTAGAATTGAGTAGGGTCCAGTAGGGTCCAGTAGGGTCCAGTAGGGTTCAGTAGACTACAGTAGGGTCCAGTAGGGTACAGTAGGGTCCAGTAGACTACAGTAGGGTCCAGTAGGGTCCAGTAGGGTTCAGTAGACTACAGTAGGGTCCAGTAGGGTTCAGTAGGGTACAGTAGGGTTCAGTAGACTACAGTAGGGTCCAGAAGGGTCCAGTAGACTACAGTAGGGTCCAGTAGGGTTCAGTAGACTACGGTAGGGTCCAGTAGGGTTCAGTAGGGTACAGTAGGGTTCAGTAGACTACAGTAGGGTCCAGAAGGGTCCAGTAGGGTCCAGTAGGGTCCAGTAGGGTTCATTAGACTACAGTAGGGTTCAGTAGACTACAGTAGGTTCCAGTAGGGTCCAGTAGTGTCCAGTAGGGTCCAGTAGGGTCCAGCAGGGTTCAGTAGGGTCCAGTAGGGATCAGTAGGGTTCATTAGACTACAGTAGGGTCCAGTAGGGTTCATTAGACTACAGTAGGGTTCAGTAGGGTCCAGTAGGGTACAGTAGGGTTCAGTAGGGTTCAAAAGACTACAGTAGAATTGAGTAGGGTACAGTAGGGTTGAGTAGGGTTCAAAAGACTACAGTAGAATTGAGTAGGGTACAGCAGACTACAGTAGACTACAGTAGGGTCCAGTAGGGTCCAGTAGGGTCCAGTAGGGTTCATTAGACTACAGTAGGGTCCAGTAGACTACAGTAGGGTCCAGTAGGGTTCAGAAGACTACAGTAGGGTCCAGTAGGGTACAGTAGGGTACAGTAGGGTCCAGTAGACTACAGTAGGGTCCAGTAGGGTCCAGTAGGGTTCAGTAGACTACAGTAGGGTCCAGAAGGGTCCAGTAGGGTCCAGTAGGGTCCAGTAGGGTCCAGTAGGGTTCATTAGACTACAGTAGGGTTCAGTAGACTACAGTAGGTTCCAGTAGGGTTCAGTAGGGTTCATTAGACTACAGTAGGGTCCAGTAGGGTACAGTAGACTACAGTAGGGTCCAGTAGGGTTCAGTAGACTACAGTAGGGTCCAGTAGGATTCAGTAGACCACAGTAGGTTCCAGTAGGGTCCAGTAGGGTTCAGTAGGGTCCAGTAGGGTTCAGTAGGGTCCAGTAGGGTTCAGTAGGGTTCATTAGACTACAGTAGGGTCCAGTAGGGTCCAGTAGGGTCCAGAAGACTACAGTAGAATTGAGTAGGGTACAGTAGACTACAGTAGGGTCCAGTAGGGTCCAGTAGGGTTCAGTAGGGTCCAGTAGGGTCCAGTAGGGTTCAGTAGGGTTCATTAGACTACAGTAGGGTTCAGTAGGGTCCAGTAGGGTACAGTAGAATCCAGTAGGGTGAGGTAGGGTTCAGTAGGGTCCAATAGGGTTCAGTAGGGTTCAGAAGAATACAGTAGTGTCCAGTAGGGTTCATTAGACTACAGTAGGGTCCAGTAGGGTTCATTAGACTACAGTAGGGGTGAGTAGGGTTCAGAAGACTACAGTAGAATTGAGTAGGGTACAGCAGACTACAGTAGACTACAGTAGGGTCCAGTAGGGTCCAGTAGGGTCCAGTAGGGTTCAGTAGACTACAGTAGGGTCCAGTAGGGTTCAGTAGACTACAGTAGAATTGAGTAGGGTCCAGTAGACTACAGTAGGGTCCAGTAGGGTTCAGAAGACTACAGTAGAATTGAGTAGGGTCCAGTAGACTACAGTAGGGTCCAGTAGGGTCCAGTAGGGTTCATTAGACTACAGTAGGGTTCAGTAGACTACAGTAGGGTCCAGTAGTGTCCAGTAGGGTCCAGTAGGGTTCAGTAGGGTCCAGTAGGGTCCAGTAGGGTTCAGTAGGGTTCATTAGACTACAGTAGGGTTCAGTAGGGTTCAGTAGGGTACAGTAGAATCCAGTAGAGTGAGGTAGGGTTCAGTAGGGTCCAATAGGGTTCAGTAGAGTTCAGAAGACTACAGTAGTGTCCAGTAGGGTTCATTAGACTACAGTAGGGTTCAGTAGGGTCCAGTAGGGTCCAGTAGGGTTCATTAGACTACAGTAGGGTTCAGTAGGGTTCAGTAGGGTACAGTAGAATCCAGTAGAGTGAGGTAGGGTTCAGTAGGGTCCAGTAGGGTTCATTAGACTACAGTAGGGTTCAGTAGGGTCCAGTAGGGTACAGTAGAATCCAGTAGAGTGAGGTAGGGTTCAGTAGGGTCCAATAGGGTTCAGTAGGGTTCAGAAGACTACAGTAGTGTCCAGTAGGGTTCATTAGACTACAGTAGGGTTCAGTAGGGTTCAGAAGACTACAGTAGTGTCCAGTAGGGTACAGTAGACTACAGTAGGGTCCAGTAGGGTCCAGTAGGGTCCAGTAGGGTTCATTAGACTACAGTAGGGTCCAGTAGGGTTCAGAAGACTACAGTAGTGTCCAGTAGGGTACAGTAGACTACAGTAGGGTCCAGTAGGGTCCAGTAGGGTTCATTAGACTACAGTAGGTTCCAGTAGGGTTCAGAAGACTACAGTAGGGTCCAGTAGGGTTCAGTAGACTACAGTAGAATTGAGTAGGGTCCAGTAGACTACAGTAGGGTCCAGTAGGGTTCAGAAGACTACAGTAGAATTGAGTAGGGTCCAGTAGACTACAGTAGGGTCCAGTAGGGTCCAGTACACTACAGTAGGGTCCAGTAGGGTCAAGTAGGGTCCAGTAGGGTTCATTAGACAACAGTAGGGTTCAGAAGACTACAGTAGAGTCCAGTAGGGTTCAGAAGACTACAGTAGTATTGAGTGGGGTTCATTAGACTACAGTAGGGAACAGTAGGGTTCAGAAGACTACAGTAGGGTCCAGTAGGGTTCATTAGACTACAGTAGGGTCCAGTAGGGTTCAGTAGTGTCCAGTAGGGTCCAGTAGGGTTCAGTAGGGTCCAGTAGGGTTCAGTAGGGTCCAGTAGGGTTCAGTAGGGTTCATTAGACTACAGTAGGGTCCAGTAGGGTCCAGTAGGGTCCAGAAGACTACAGTAGAATTGAGTAGGGTACAGTAGACTACAGTAGGGTCCAGTAGGGTTCAGTAGACTACAGTAGGGTCCAGTAGGGTCCAGTAGGGTCCAGTAGGGTTCAGTAGGGTCCAGTAGGGTCCAGTAGGGTTCCTTAGACTACAATAGGGTAAGTAGGGTTCAGAAGACTACAGTAGGGTCCAGTAGGATTCAGTAGACTACAGTAGAATTGAGTAGGGTACAGTAGACTACAGTAGGGTCCAGTAGGGTTCAGTAGACTACAGTAGGGTCCAGTAGGGTCCAGTAGGGTTCATTAGACTACAGTAGGGTTCAGTAGACTACAGTAGGGTCCAGTAGTGTCCAGTAGGGTCCAGTAGGGTTCAGTAGCGTCCAGTAGGGTCCAGTAGGGTTCATAGGGTTCATTAGACTACAGTAGGGTTCAGTAGGGTTCAGTAGGGTACAGTAGAATCCAGTAGAGTGAGGTAGGGTTCAGTAGGGTCCAATAGGGTTCAGTAGGGTTCAGAAGACTACAGTAGTGTCCAGTAGGGTTCATTAGACTACAGTATGGTTCAGTAGGGTCCAGTAGGGTCCAGTAGGGTTCATTAGACTACAGTAGGGTTCAGTAGGGTTCAGTAGGGTACAGTAGAATCCAGTAGAGTGAGGTAGGGTTCAGTAGGGTCCAGTAGGGTTCATTAGACTACAGTAGGGTTCAGTAGGGTCCAGTAGGGTACAGTAGAATCCAGTAGAGTGAGGTAGGGTTCAGTAGGGTCCAATAGGGTTCAGTAGGGTTCAGAAGACTACAGTAGTGTCCAGTAGGGTTAATTAGACTACAGTAGGGTTCAGTAGGGTTCAGAAGACTACAGTAGTGTCCAGTAGGGTACAGTAGACTACAGTAGGGTCCAGTAGGGTCCAGTAGGGTCCAGTAGGGTCCAGTAGGGTTCATTAGACTACAGTAGGGTCCAGTAGGGTTCAGAAGACTACAGTAGTGTCCAGTAGGGTACAGTAGACTACAGTAGGGTCCAGTAGGGTCCAGTAGGGTTCATTAGACTACAGTAGGTTCCAGTAGGGTTCAGAAGACTACAGTAGGGTCCAGTAGGGTTCAGTAGACTACAGTAGAATTGAGTAGGGTCCAGTAGACTACAGTAGGGTCCAGTAGGGTTCAGAAGACTACAGTAGAATTGAGTAGGGTCCAGTAGACTACAGTAGGGTCCAGTAGGGTCCAGTAGGGTCCAGTAGACTACAGTAGGGTCCAGTAGGGTCAAGTAGGGTCCAGTAGGGTTCATTAGACAACAGTAGGGTTCAGAAGACTACAGTAGGGTCCAGTAGGGTTCAGAAGACTACAGTAGTATTGAGTAGGGTACAGTAGACTACAGTAGGGTCCAGTAGGGTTCAGTAGACTACAGTAGGGTCCAGTAGGGTCCAGTAGGGTTCATTAGACTACAGTAGGGTTCAGTAGACTACAGTAGGGTCCAGTAGGGTCCAGTAGGGTTCAGTAGGGTCCAGTAGGGTTCAGTAGGGTCCAGTAGGGTCCAGTAGGGTTCATTAGACTACAGTAGGGTCCAGTAGGGTGCAGTAGTCTACAGTAGGGCCCAGTAGGGTTCAGTAGACTACAGTAGGGTCCAGTAGGGTCCAGTAGGGTCCAGCAGGGTTCAGTAGGGTCCAGTAGGGTTCAGTAGGGTTAATTAGACTACAGTAGGGTCCAGTAGGGTTCATTAGACTACAGTAGGGTAGGTATGGTTCAGAAGACTACAGTAGGGTTCAGTAGGGTTCAAAAGACTACAGTAGAATTGAGTAGGGTCCAGTAGACTGCAGTAGGGTTCAGTAGGGTGCAGTAGGGTGCAGTAGGGTCCAGTAGGGTTCATTAGACTACAGTAGGGTCCAGTAGGGTCCAGTAAGGACCAGTAGGGTTCATTAGACTACAGTAGGGTCCAGTAGGATTCAGTAGACTACAGTAGGGTCCAGTAGGGTTCAGTAGACTACAGTATAATTGAGTAGGGTCCAGTAGACTACAGTAGGGTCCAGTAGGGTTCAGAAGACTACAGTAGAATTGAGTAGGGTACAGTAGACTACAGTAGGGTCCAGTAGGGTTCAGTAGACTACAGTAGGGTCCAGTAGGGTCCAGTAAGGACCAGTAGGGTTCATTAGACTACAGTAGGGTCCAGTAGGATTCAGTAGACTACAGTAGGGTTCAGTAGGGTTCAGAAGACTACAGTAGAATTGAGTAGGGTACAGTAGACTACAGTAGGGTCCAATAGGGGTCAGTAGACTACAGTAGGGTCCAGTAGGGTCCAGTAAGGACCAGTAGGGTTCATTAGACTACAGTAGGGTCCAGTAGGGTTCAGAAGACTACAGTAGGGTCCAGTAGGGTTCATTAGACTACAGTAGGGTCCAGTAGGGTTCAGTAGGGTCCAGTAGGGTTCAGTAGGGTCCAGTAGGGTCCAGTAGGGTCCAGTAGGGCTCATTAGACTACAGTAGGGTCGGGTAGGGTTCAGAAGACTACAGTAGGGTTCAGTAGGGTTCAGAAGAGTACAGTAGGGTTCAGAAGACTACAGTAGAATTGAGTAGGGT
This sequence comes from Coregonus lavaretus, assembly GCF_964263955.1. Lineage (NCBI taxonomy): Eukaryota > Metazoa > Chordata > Actinopteri > Salmoniformes > Salmonidae > Coregonus > Coregonus lavaretus. Next base: position 23,733 of record NW_028159133.1, read on the forward strand.
ACAGTAGACTACAGTAGGGTCCAGTAGGGTTCAGTAGACTACAGTAGGGTCCAGTAGGGTCCAGTAGGGTCCAGTAGGGTTCATTAGACTACAGTAGGGTACAGTAGGGTCCAGTAGGGTTCAGTAGACCACAGTAGGGTCCAGTAGGGTTCAGTAGACTACAGTAGGGTCCAGTAGGGTTCAGTAGGGTCCAGTAGGGTCCAGTAGGGTTCAGTAGGGTCCAGTAGGATCCAGTAGGGTTCATTAGACTACAGTAGGGTTCAGAAGACTACAGTAGGGTCCAGTAGGGTCCAGTAGGGACCAGTAGGGTTCAGTAGGGTCCAGTAGGGTTCAGTAGGGTCCAGTAGGGTCCAGTAGGGTTCATTAGACTACAGTAGAATTGAGTAGGGTACAGTAGACTACAGTAGGGTACAGTAGAGTTCAGTAGACTACAGTAGGGTCCAGGAGGGTCCAGTAGGGTTCATTAGACTACAGTAGGGTCCAGTAGGGTCCAGTAGGGTCCAGAAGACTACAGTAGAATTGAGTAGGGTACAGTAGACTACAGTAGGGTCCAGTAGGGTTCAGTAGACTACAGTAGGGTCCAGTAGGGTCCAGTAAGGACCAGTAGGGTTCATTAGACTACAGTAGGGTCCAGTAGGGTTCAGAAGACTACAGTAGGGTCCAGTAGGGTTCATTAGACTACAGTAGGGTCCAGTAGGGTTCAGTAGGGTCCAGTAGGGTTCAGTAGGGTCCAGTATGGTCCAGTAGGGTCCAGTAGGGTCCAGTAGGGTTCATTAGACTACAGTAGGGTCGGGTAGGGTTCAGAAGACTACAGTAGGGTTCAGTAGGGTTCAGAAGACTACAGTAGGGTCCAGTAGGGTTCAGAAGACTACAGTAGAATTGAGTAGGGTACAGTAGACTACAGTAGGGTCCAGTAGGGTTCAGTAGACTACAGTAGGGTCCAGTAGGGTCCAGTAGGGTCCAGTAGGGTTCATTAGACTACAGTAGGGTACAGTAGGGTCCAGTAGGGTTCAGTAGACCACAGTAGGGTCCAGTAGGGTTCAGTAGACTACAGTAGGGTCCAGTAGGGTTCAGTAGGGTCCAGTAGGGTCCAGTAGGGTTCAGTAGGGTCCAGTAGGATCCAGTAGGGTTCATTAGACTACAGTAGGGTTCAGAAGACTACAGTAGGGTCCAGTAGGGTCCAGTAGGGACCAGTAGGGTTCAGTAGGGTCCAGTAGGGTTCAGTAGGGTCCAGTAGGGTCCAGTAGGGTTCATTAGACTACAGTAGAATTGAGTAGGGTACAGTAGACTACAGTAGGGTGCAGTAGAGTTCAGTAGACTACAGTAGGGTCCAGGAGGGTCCAGTAGGGTTCATTAGACTACAGTAGGGTCCAGTAGGGTCCAGTAGGGTCCAGAAGACTACAGTAGAATTGAGTAGGGTACAGTAGACTACAGTAGGGTCCAGTAGGGTTCAGTAGGGTCCAGTAGGGTCCAGTAGGGTTCAGTAGGGTTCATTAGACTACAGTAGGGTCCAGTAGGGTCCAGTAGGGTCCAGTAGGGTTCAGAAGACTACAGTCGAATTCAGTAGGGTACAGTAGACTACAGTAGGGTCCAGTAGGGTCCAGTAGGGTCCAGTAGGGTTCAGTAGGGTCCAGTAGGGTACAGTAGGGTTCATTAGACTACAGTAGGGTCCAGTAGTGTTCAGAAGACTACAGTAGGGTCCAGTAGTGTTCAGAAGACTACAGTAGGGTAGAGTAGGGTCCAGTTGGGTTCATTAGACTACAGTAGGGTTAAGTAGGGTCCAGTAGGGTACAGTAGGGTCCAGTAGGGTGAGGTAGGGTTCAGTAGGGTCCAGTAGGGTTCAGTAGGGTTCAGAAGACTACAGTAGGGTTAAGTAGGGTCCAGTAGGGTACAGTAGGGTCCAGTAGGGTGAGGTAGGGTTCAGTAGGGTCCAGTAGGGTCCAGTTGGGTTCATTAGACTACAGTAGGGTTAAGTAGGGTCCAGTAGGGTACAGTAGGGTCCAGTAGGGTGAGGTAGGGTGAGGTAGGGTTCAGTAGGGTCCAGTAGGGTTCAGTAGGGTTCAGAAGACTACAGTAGTGTCCAGTAGGGTTCATTAGACTACAGTAGGGTCCAGTAGGGTTCAGAAGACTACAGTAGGGTACAGTAGGGTCCAGTAGGGTTCATTAGACTACAGTAGTGTCCAGTAGGGTTCATTAGACTACAGTAGGGTCGAGTAGGGTTCAGAAGACTACAGTAGTATTGAGTAGGGTACAGCAGACTACAGTAGACTACAGTAGGGTCCAGTAGGGTCCAGTAGGGTTCATTAGACTACAGTAGGGTCAGTAGGGTCCAGTAGGGTCCAGAAGACTACAGTCAAATTGAGTAGGGTACAGTAGACTACAGTAGGGTCCAGTAGGGTACAGTAGGGTTCATTAGACTACAGTAGGGTGCAGTAGGGTTCATTAGACTACAGTAGGGTCCAGTAGGGTCCAGTAGGGTTCATTAGACTACAGTAGGGTTCAGTAGACCACAGTAGGGTCCAGTAGGGTTCAGTAGACTACAGTAGGGTCCAGTAGGGTTCAGTAGGGTCCAGTAGGGTCCAGTAGGGTTCAGTAGGGTCCAGTAGGATCCAGTAGGGTTCATTAGACTACAGTAGGGTTCAGAAGACTACAGTAGGGTCCAGTAGGGTCCAGTAGGGACCAGTAGGGTTCAGTAGGGTCCAGTAGGGTTCAGTAGGGTCCAGTAGGGTCCAGTAGGGTTCATTAGACTACAGTAGAATTGAGTAGGGTACAGTAGACTACAGTAGGGTACAGTAGAGTTCAGTAGACTACAGTAGGGTCCAGGAGGGTCCAGTAGGGTTCATTAGACTACAGTAGGGTCCAGTAGGGTCCAGTAGGGTCCAGAAGACTACAGTAGAATTGAGTAGGGTACAGTAGACTACAGTAGGGTCCAGTAGGGTTCAGTAGACTACAGTAGGGTCCAGTAGGGTCCAGTAAGGACCAGTAGGGTTCATTAGACTACAGTAGGGTCCAGTAGGGTTCAGAAGACTACAGTAGGGTCCAGTAGGGTTCATTAGACTACAGTAGGGTCCAGTAGGGTTCAGTAGGGTCCAGTAGGGTTCAGTAGGGTCCAGTATGGTCCAGTAGGGTCCAGTAGGGTCCAGTAGGGTTCATTAGACTACAGTAGGGTCGGGTAGGGTTCAGAAGACTACAGTAGGGTTCAGTAGGGTTCAGAAGACTACAGTAGGGTCCAGTAGGGTTCAGAAGACTACAGTAGAATTGAGTAGGGTACAGTAGACTACAGTAGGGTCCAGTAGGGTTCAGTAGACTACAGTAGGGTCCAGTAGGGTCCAGTAGGGTCCAGTAGGGTTCATTAGACTACAGTAGGGTACAGTAGGGTCCAGTAGGGTTCAGTAGACCACAGTAGGGTCCAGTACGGTTCAGTAGACTACAGTAGGGTCCAGTAGGGTTCAGTAGAGTCCAGTAGGGTCCAGTATGGTTCAGTAGGGTCCAGTAGGATCCAGTAGGGTTCATTAGACTACAGTAGGGTTCAGAAGACTACAGTAGGGTCCAGTAGGGTCCAGTAGGGACCAGTAGGGTTCAGTAGGGTCCAGTAGGGTTCAGTAGGGTCCAGTAGGGTCCAGTAGGGTTCATTAGACTACAGTATAATTGAGTAGGGTACAGTAGACTACAGTAGGGTACAGTAGAGTTCAGTAGACTACAGTAGGGTCCAGGAGGGTCCAGTAGGGTTCATTAGACTACAGTAGGGTCCAGTAGGGTCCAGTAGGGTCCAGAAGACTACAGTATAATTGAGTAGGGTACAGTAGACTACAGTAGGGTCCAGTAGGGTTCAGTAGGGTCCAGTAGGGTCCAGTAGGGTTCAGTAGGGTTCATTAGACTACAGTAGGGTCCAGTAGGGTCCAGTAGGGTCCAGTAGGGTTCAGAAGACTACAGTCGAATTCAGTAGGGTACAGTAGACTACAGTAGGGTCCAGTAGGGTCCAGTAGGGTCCAGTAGGGTTCAGTAGGGTCCAGTAGGGTACAGTAGGGTTCATTAGACTACAGTAGGGTCCAGTAGTGTTCAGAAGACTACAGTAGGGTCCAGTAGTGTTCAGAAGACTACAGTAGGGTAGAGTAGGGTCCAGTTGGGTTCATTAGACTACAGTAGGGTTAAGTAGGGTCCAGTAGGGTACAGTAGGGTCCAGTAGGGTGAGGTAGGGTTCAGTAGGGTCCAGTAGGGTTCAGTAGGGTTCAGAAGACTACAGTAGGGTTAAGTAGGGTCCAGTAGGGTACAGTAGGGTCCAGTAGGGTGAGGTAGGGTTCAGTAGGGTCCAGTAGGGTCCAGTTGGGTTCATTAGACTACAGTAGGGTTAAGTAGGGTCCAGTAGGGTACAGTAGGGTCCAGTAGGGTGAGGTAGGGTGAGGTAGGGTTCAGTAGGGTCCAGTAGGGTTCAGTAGGGTTCAGAAGACTACAGTAGTGTCCAGTAGGGTTCATTAGACTACAGTAGGGTCCAGTAGGGTTCAGAAGACTACAGTAGGGTACAGTAGGGTCCAGTAGGGTTCATTAGACTACAGTAGTGTCCAGTAGGGTTCATTAGACTACAGTAGGGTCGAGTAGGGTTCAGAAGACTACAGTAGTATTGAGTAGGGTACAGCAGACTACAGTAGACTACAGTAGGGTCCAGTAGGGTCCAGTAGGGTTCATTAGACTACAGTAGGGTCAGTAGGGTCCAGTAGGGTCCAGAAGACTACAGTCAAATTGAGTAGGGTACAGTAGACTACAGTAGGGTCCAGTAGGGTACAGTAGGGTTCATTAGACTACAGTAGGGTGCAGTAGGGTTCATTAGACTACAGTAGGGTCCAGTAGGGTCCAGTAGGGTTCATTAGACTACAGTAGGGTTCAGTAGACCACAGTAGGGTCCAGTAGGGTTCAGTAGACTACAGTAGGGTCCAGTAGGGTTCAGTAGGGTCCAGTAGGGTCCAGTAGGGTTCAGTAGGGTCCAGTAGGATCCAGTAGGGTTCATTAGACTACAGTAGGGTTCAGAAGACTACAGTAGGGTCCAGTAGGGTCCAGTAGGGACCAGTAGGGTTCAGTAGGGTCCAGTAGGGTTCAGTAGGGTCCAGTAGGGTCCAGTAGGGTTCATTAGACTACAGTAGAATTGAGTAGGGTACAGTAGACTACAGTAGGGTACAGTAGAGTTCAGTAGACTACAGTAGGGTCCAGGAGGGTCCAGTAGGGTTCATTAGACTACAGTAGGGTCCAGTAGGGTCCAGTAGGGTCCAGAAGACTACAGTAGAATTGAGTAGGGTACAGTAGACTACAGTAGGGTCCAGTAGGGTTCAGTAGACTACAGTAGGGTCCAGTAGGGTCCAGTAAGGACCAGTAGGGTTCATTAGACTACAGTAGGGTCCAGTAGGGTTCAGAAGACTACAGTAGGGTCCAGTAGGGTTCATTAGACTACAGTAGGGTCCAGTAGGGTTCAGTAGGGTCCAGTAGGGTTCAGTAGGGTCCAGTATGGTCCAGTAGGGTCCAGTAGGGTCCAGTAGGGTTCATTAGACTACAGTAGGGTCGGGTAGGGTTCAGAAGACTACAGTAGGGTTCAGTAGGGTTCAGAAGACTACAGTAGGGTCCAGTAGGGTTCAGAAGACTACAGTAGAATTGAGTAGGGTACAGTAGACTACAGTAGGTTCCAGTAGGGTTCAGTAGACTACAGTAGGGTCCAGTAGGGTCCAGTAGGGTTCATTAGACTACAGTAGGGTACAGTAGGGTCCAGTAGGGTTCAGTAGACCACAGTAGGGTCCAGTAGGGTTCAGTAGACTACAGTAGGGTCCAGTAGGGTTCAGTAGAGTCCAGTAGGGTCCAGTATGGTTCAGTAGGGTCCAGTAGGATCCATTAGGGTTCATTAGACTACAGTAGGGTTCAGAAGACTACAGTAGGGTCCAGTAGGGTCCAGTAGGGACCAGTAGGGTTCAGTAGGGTCCAGTAGGGTTCAGTAGGGTCCAGTAGGGTCCAGTAGGGTTCATTAGACTACAGTAGAATTGAGTAGGGTACAGTACACTACAGTAGGGTACAGTAGAGTTCAGTAGACTACAGTAGGGTCCAGGAGGGTCCAGTAGGGTTCATTAGACTACAGTAGGGTCCAGTAGGGTCCAGTAGGGTCCAGAAGACTACAGTAGAATTGAGTAGGGTACAGTAGACTACAGTAGGGTCCAGTAGGGTTCAGTAGGGTCCAGTAGGGTCCAGTAGGGTTCAGTAGGGTTCATTAGACTACAGTAGGGTCCAGTAGGGTCCAGTAGGGTCCAGTAGGGTTCAGAAGACTACAGTCGAATTCAGTAGGGTACAGTAGACTACAGTAGGGTCCAGTAGGGTCCAGTAGGGTCCAGTAGGGTTCAGTAGGGTCCAGTAGGGTACAGTAGGGTTCATTAGACTACAGTAGGGTCCAGTAGTGTTCAGAAGACTACAGTAGGGTCCAGTAGTGTTCAGAAGACTACAGTAGGGTAGAGTAGGGTCCAGTTGGGTTCATTAGACTACGGTAGGGTTAAGTAGGGTCCAGTAGGGTACAGTAGGGTCCAGTAGGGTGAGGTAGGGTTCAGTAGGGTCCAGTAGGGTTCAGTAGGGTTCAGAAGACTACAGTAGGGTTAAGTAGGGTCCAGTAGGGTACAGTAGGGTCCAGTAGGGTGAGGTAGGGTTCAGTAGGGTCCAGTAGGGTCCAGTTGGGTTCATTAGACTACAGTAGGGTTAAGTAGGGTCCAGTAGGGTACAGTAGGGTCCAGTAGGGTGAGGTAGGGTGAGGTAGGGTTCAGTAGGGTCCAGTAGGGTTCAGTAGGGTTCAGAAGACTACAGTAGTGTCCAGTAGGGTTCATTAGACTACAGTAGGGTCCAGTAGGGTTCAGAAGACTACAGTAGGGTACAGTAGGGTCCAGTAGGGTTCATTAGACTACAGTAGTGTCCAGTAGGGTTCATTAGACTACAGTAGGGTCGAGTAGGGTTCAGAAGACTACAGTAGTATTGAGTAGGGTACAGCAGACTACAGTAGACTACAGTAGGGTCCAGTAGGGTCCAGTAGGGTTCATTAGACTACAGTAGGGTCAGTAGGGTCCAGTAGGGTCCAGAAGACTACAGTCAAATTGAGTAGGGTACAGTAGACTACAGTAGGGTCCAGTAGGGTACAGTAGGGTTCATTAGACTACAGTAGGGTGCAGTAGGGTTCATTAGACTACAGTAGGGTCCAGTAGGGTCCAGTAGGGTTCATTAGACTACAGTAGGGTCCAGTAGGGTCCAGTAGGGTCCAGTAGGGTTCATTAGACCACAGTAGGGTCCAGAAGGGTTCAGAAGACTACAGTAGGGTCCAGTAGGGTTCAGAAGACTACAGTAGAATTGAGTAGGGTACAGTAGACTACAGTAGGGTCCAGTAGGATTCAGTAGACTACAGTAGGGTCCAGTAGGGTCCAGTAGGGTTCAGTAGGGTCCAGTAGGGTTCAGTAGGGTCCAGTAGGGTTCAGTAGGGTTCATTAGACTACAGTAGGGTCCAGTAGGGTTCATTAGACTACAGTAGGGTCGGGTAGGGTATAGAAGACTACAGTAGGGTTCAGTAGGGTTCAGAAGACTACAGTAGGTTCCAGTAGGGTTCAGTAGACTACAGTAGGGTCCAGTAGGGTCCAGTAGACTACAGTAGGGTCCAGTAGGGTCCAGTAGGGTTCAGTAGGGTCCAGTAGGGTTCAGTAGGGTCCAGTTGGGTTCAGTAGGGTTTATTAGACTACAGTAGGGTCCAGTAGGGTTCATTAGACTACAGTAGGGTACAGTAGGGTTCAGAAGACTACAGTAGGGTTCAGTAGGGTTCAGTAGGGTCCAGTTGGGTTCAGTAGGGTTTATTAGACTACAGTAGGGTCCAGTAGGGTTCATTAGACTACAGTAGGTTCCAGTAGGGTTCATTAGACTACAGTAGGGTCCAGTAGTGTCCAGTAGGGTTCAGTAGGGTCCAGTAGGGTTCAGTAGGGTTCATTAGACTACAGTAGGGTAGAGTAGGGTTCAGTAGACTACAGTAGGGTTCAGTAGGGTTCAGAAGACTACAGTAGGGCCCAGTAGGGTTCAGAAGACTACAGTAGAATTGAGTAGGGTACAGTAGACTACAGTAGGTTCCAGTAGGGTTCAGTAGACTACAGTAGGGTCCAGTAGGGTCCAGTAGGGTTCAGTAGACCACAGTAGGGTCCAGTAGACTACAGTAGGGTCCAGTAGGGTCCAGTAGCGTCTAGTAGGGTCCAGTAGGGTTCAGTAGACTACAGTAGGGTCCAGTAGGGTCCAGTAGGGTCCAGCAGGGTTCAGTAGGGTCCAGTAGGGATCAGTAGGGTTCATTAGACTACAGTAGGGTCCAGTAGGGTTCATTTGACTACAGTAGGGTCCAGTAGGGTTCAGAAGACTACAGTAGGTTTCAGTAGGGTTCATTAGACTACAGTAGGGTCCAGTAGGGTCCAGTAGACTACAGTAGGGTCCAGTAGGGTTCAGTAGGGTCCAGTAGGGTCCAGTAGGGTTCATTAGACTACAGTAGGGTCCAGAAGGGTTCAGAAGACTACAGTAGAATTGAGTAGGGTACAGTAGACTACAGTAGGGTCCAGTAGGGTTCAGTAGGGTCCAGTAGGGTCCAGTAGGGTTCAGTAGGGTTCATTAGACTACAGTAGGGTCCAGTAGGGTCCAGTAGGGTCCAGTAGGGTTCAGAAGACTACAGTCGAATTGAGTAGGGTACAGTAGACTACAGTAGGGTCCAGTAGGGTCCAGTAGGGTTCAGTAGGGTCCAGTAGGGTAGAGTAGGGTTCATTAGACTACAGTAGGGTCCAGTAGTGTTCAGAAGACTACAGTAGGGTCCAGTAGTGTTCAGAAGACTACAGTAGGGTAGAGTAGGGTCCAGTTGGGTTCATTAGACTACAGTAGGGTTAAGTAGGGTCCAGTAGGGTACAGTAGGGTCCAGTAGGGTGAGGTAGGGTTCAGTAGGGTCCAGTAGGGTTCAGTAGGGTTCAGAAGACTACAGTAGGGTTAAGTAGGGTCCAGTAGGGTACAGTAGGGTCCAGTAGGGTGAGGTAGGGTTCAGTAGGGTCCAGTAGGGTCCAGTTGGGTTCATTAGACTACAGTAGGGTTAAGTAGGGTCCAGTAGGGTACAGTAGGGTCCAGTAGGGTGAAATAGGGTTCAGTAGGGTCCAGTAGGGTTCAGTAGGGTTCAGAAGACTACAGTAGTGTCCAGTAGGGTTCATTAGACTACAGTAGGGTCCAGTAGGGTTCAGAAGACTACAGTAGGGTAAAGTAGGGTCCAGTAGGGTTCATTAGACTACAGTAGTGTCCAGTAGGGTTCATCAGACTACAGTAGGGTCGAGTAGGGTTCAGAAGACTACAGTAGTATTGAGTAGGGTACAGCAGACTACAGTAGACTACAGTAGGGTCCAGTAGGGTCCAGTAGGGTCCATAAGACTACAGTAGGGTCAGTAGGGTCCAGTAGGGTCCAGAAGACTACAGTCGAATTGAGTAGGGTACAGTAGACTACAGTAGGGTCCAGTAGGGTTCATTAGACTACAGTAGGGTGCAGTAGGGTTCATTAGACTACAGTAGGGTCCAGTAGGGTCCAGTAGGGTTCATTAGACTACAGTAGGGTCCAGTAGGGTCCAGTAGGGTCCAGTAGGGTTCATTAGACTACAGTAGGGTCCAGAAGGGTTCAGAAGACTACAGTAGGGTCCAGTAGGGTTCAGAAGACTACAGTAGAATTGAGTAGGGTACAGTAGACTACAGTAGGGTCCAGTAGGATTCAGTAGACTACAGTAGGGTCCAGTAGGGTCCAGTAGGGTTCAGTAGGGTCCAGTAGGGTTCAGTAGGGTCCAGTAGGGTTCAGTAGGGTTCATTAGACTACAGTAGGGTCCAGTAGGGTTCATTAGACTACAGTAGGGTCGGGTAGGGTATAGAAGACTACAGTAGGGTTCAGTAGGGTTCAGAAGACTACAGTAGGTTCCAGTAGGGTTCAGTAGACTACAGTAGGGTCCAGTAGGGTCCAGTAAACTACAGTAGGGTCCAGTAGGGTCCAGTAGGGTTCAGTAGGGTCCAGTAGGGTTCAGTAGGGTCCAGTTGGGTTCAGTAGGGTTTATTAGACTACAGTAGGTTCCAGTAGGGTTCAGTAGACTACAGTAGGGTCCAGTAGGGTCCAGTAGGGTCCAGTAGACCACAGTAGGGTCCAGTAGACTACAGTAGGGTCCAGTAGGGTCCAGTAGCGTCTAGTAGGGTCCAGTAGGGTTCAGTAGACTACAGTAGGGTCCAGTAGGGTCCAGTAGGGTCCAGCAGGGTTCAGTAGGGTCCAGTAGGGATCAGTAGGGTTCATTAGACTACAGTAGGGTCCAGTAGGGTTCATTTGACTACAGTAGGGTCCAGTAGGGTTCAGAAGACTACAGTAGGTTTCAGTAGGGTTCATTAGACTACAGTAGGGTCCAGTAGGGTCCAGTAGACTACAGTAGGGTCCAGTAGGGTTCAGTAGGGTCCAGTAGGGTCCAGTAGGGTTCATTAGACTACAGTAGGGTCCAGAAGGGTTCAGAAGACTACAGTAGAATTGAGTAGGGTACAGTAGACTACAGTAGGGTCCAGTAGGGTTCAGTAGGGTCCAGTAGGGTCCAGTAGGGTTCAGTAGGGTTCATTAGACTACAGTAGGGTCCAGTAGGGTCCAGTAGGGTCCAGTAGGGTTCAGAAGACTACAGTCGAATTGAGTAGGGTACAGTAGACTACAGTAGGGTCCAGTAGGGTCCAGTAGGGTCCAGTAGGGTTCAGTAGGGTCCAGTAGGGTAGAGTAGGGTTCATTAGACTACAGTAGGGTCCAGTAGTGTTCAGAAGACTACAGTAGGGTCCAGTAGTGTTCAGAAGACTACAGTAGGGTAGAGTAGGGTCCAGTTGGGTTCATTAGACTACAGTAGGGTTAAGTAGGGTCCAGTAGGGTACAGTAGGGTCCAGTAAGGTGAGGTAGGGTTCAGTAGGGTCCAGTAGGGTTCAGTAGGGTTCAGAAGACTACAGTAGGGTTAAGTAGGGTCCAGTAGGGTACAGTAGGGTCCAGTAGGGTGAGGTAGGGTTCAGTAGGGTCCAGTAGGGTCCAGTTGGGTTCATTAGACTACAGTAGGGTTAAGTAGGGTCCAGTAGGGTACAGTAGGGTCCAGTAGGGTGAGGTAGGGTTCAGTAGGGTCCAGTAGGGTTCAGTAGGGTTCAGAAGACTACAGTAGTGTCCAGTAGGGTTCATTAGACTACAGTAGGGTCCAGTAGGGTTCAGAAGACTACAGTAGGGTAAAGTAGGGTCCAGTAGGGTTCATTAGACTACAGTAGTGTCTAGTAGGGTTCATCAGACTACAGTAGGGTCGAGTAGGGTTCAGAAGACTACAGTAGTATTGAGTAGGGTACAGCAGACTACAGTAGACTACAGTAGGGTCCAGTAGGGTCCAGTAGGGTTCATTAGACTACAGTAGGGTCAGTAGGGTCCAGTAGGGTCCAGAAGACTACAGTCGAATTGAGTAGGGTACAGTAGACTACAGTAGGGTCCAGTAGGGTTCATTAGACTACAGTAGGGTGCAGTAGGGTTCATTAGACTACAGTAGGGTCCAGTAGGGTCCAGTAGGGTTCATTAGACTACAGTAGGGTCCAGTAGGGTCCAGTAGGGTCCAGTAGGGTTCATTAGACTACAGTAGGGTCCAGAAGGGTTCAGAAGACTACAGTAGGGTCCAGTAGGGTTCAGAAGACTACAGTAGAATTGAGTAGGGTACAGTAGACTACAGTAGGGTCCAGTAGGATTCAGTAGACTACAGTAGGGTCCAGTAAGGTCCAGTAGGGTTCAGTAGGGTCCAGTAGGGTTCAGTAGGGTCCAGTAGGGTTCAGTAGGGTTCATTAGACTACAGTAGGGTCCAGTAGGGTTCATTAGACTACAGTAGGGTCGGGTAGGGTATAGAAGACTACAGTAGGGTTCAGTAGGGTTCAGAAGACTACAGTAGGTTCCAGTAGGGTTCAGTAGACTACAGTAGGGTCCAGTAGGGTCCAGTAGACTACAGTAGGGTCCAGTAGGGTCCAGTAGGGTTCAGTAGGGTCCAGTAGGGTTCAGTAGGGTCCAGTTGGGTTCAGTAGGGTTTATTAGACTACAGTAGGGTCCAGTAGGGTTCATTAGACTACAGTAGGGTACAGTAGGGTTCAGAAGACTACAGTAGGGTTCAGTAGGGTTCAGTAGGGTCCAGTTGGGCTCAGTAGGGTTTATTAGACTACAGTAGGGTCCAGTAGGGTTCATTAGACTACAGTAGGTTCCAGTAGGGATCATTAGACTACAGTAGGGTCCAGTAGTGTCCAGTAGGGTTCAGTAGGGTCCAGTAGGGTTCAGTAGGGTTCATTAGACTACAGTTGGGTAGAGTAAGGTTCAGTAGACTACAGTAGGGTTCAGTAGGGTTCAGAAGACTACAGTAGGGCCCAGTAGGGTTCAGAAGACTACAGTAGAATTGAGTAGGGTACAGTAGACTACAGTAGGTTCCAGTAGGGTTCAGTAGACTACAGTAGGGTCCAGTAGGGTCCAGTAGGGTCCAGTAGGGTTCAGTAGACCACAGTAGGGTCCAGTAGACTACAGTAGGGTCCAGTAGGGTCTAGTAGCGTCTAGTAGGGTCCAGTAGGGTTCAGTAGACTACAGTAGGGTCCAGTAGGGTCCAGTAGGGTCCAGCAGGGTTCAGTAGGGTCCAGTAGGGATCAGTAGGGTTCATTAGACTACAGTAGGGTCCAGTAGGGTTCATTTGACTACAGTAGGGTCCAGTAGGGTTCAGAAGACTACAGTAGGTTTCAGTAGGGTTCATTAGACTACAGTAGGGTCCAGTAGGGTCCAGTAGACTACAGTAGGGTCCAGTAGGGTACAGTAGGGTCCAGTAGGGTCCAGTAGGGTTCATTAGACTACAGTAGGGTCCAGAAGGGTTCAGAAGACTACAGTAGAATTGAGTAGGGTCCAGTAGACTACAGTAGGGTCCAGTAGGGTTCAGAAGACTACAGTAGAATTGAGTAGGGTACAGTAGACTACAGTAGGGTCCAGTAGGGTTCAGTAGACTACAGTAGGGTCCAGTAGGGTCCAGTAGGGTTCAGTAGGGTCCAGTAGGGTTCAGTAGGGTCCAGTAGGGTTCAGTAGGGTTCATTAGACTACAGTAGGGTCCAGTAGGGTTCATTAGACTACAGTAGGGTCGGGTAGGGTATAGAAGACTACAGTAGGGTTCAGTAGGGTTCAGAAGACTACAGTAGGTTCCAGTAGGGTTCAGTAGACTACAGTAGGGTCCAGTAGGGTCCAGTAGACTACAGTAGGGTCCAGTAGGGTCCAGTAGGGTCCAGTAGGGTTCAGTAGGGTCCAGTAGGGTTCAGTAGGGTCCAGTTGGGTTCAGTAGGGTTTATTAGACTACAGTAGGGTGCAGTAGGGTTCATTAGACTACAGTACGGTACAGTAGGGTTCAGAAGACTACAGTAGGGTTCAGTAGGGTTCAGTAGGGTCCAGTTGGGTTCAGTAGGGTTTATTAGACTACAGTAGGGTCCAGTAGGGTTCATTAGACTACAGTAGGTTCCAGTAGGGTTCATTAGACTACAGTAGGGTCCAGTAGGGTCCAGTAGGGTTCAGTAGGGTCCAGTAGGGTTCAGTAGGGTCCAGTAGGGTTCAGTAGGGTTCAGTAGGGTCCAGTAGGGGTCAGTAGGGTTCATTAGACTACAGTAGGGTAGGGTAGGTTTCATTAGACTACAGTAGGGTCCAGTAGGGTTCAGTAGGGTCCAGTAGAATTGAGTAGGGTTCATTAGACTACAGTAGGGTCCAGTAGGGTCCAATAGGGTTCAGTAGGGTCCAGTAGGGTTCAGTAGGGTCCAGTAGGGTTCAGTAGGGTTCAATATACTACAATAGGGTAGAGTAGGGTTCATTAGACTACAGTAGGGTCCAGTAGGGTTCAGAAGACTACAGTAGGGTTCAGTAGGGTTCAGAAGACTACAGTAGGGCCCAGTAGGGTTCAGAAGACTACAGTAGAATTGAGTAGGGTCCAGTACACTACAGTAGGGTCCAGTAGGGTCCAGTAGGGTTCATTAGACTACAGTAGGGTACAGTAGGGTCCAGTAGGGTCCAGTAGGGTCCAGTAGCGTCTAGTAGGGTCCAGTAGGGTTCAGTAGACTACAGTAGGGTCCAGTAGGGTTCAGTAGACTACAGTAGGGTCCAGCAGGGTTCAGTAGGGTCCAGTAGGGGTCATTAGGGTTCATTAGACTACAGTAGGGTCCAGTAGGGTTCATTAGACTACAGTAGGGTCCAGTAGGGTCCAGTAGACTACAGTAGGGTCCAGTAGGGTTCAGTAGGGTCCAGTAGGGTCCAGTAGGGTTCATTAGACTACAGTAGGGTCCAGAAGGGTTCAGAAGACTACAGTAGGGTCCAGTAGGGTTCAGAAGACTACAGTAGAATTGAGTAGGGTACAGTAGACTACAGTAGGGTCCAGTAGGGTTCAGTAGACTACAGTAGGGTCCAGTAGGGTCCAGTAGGGTTCAGTAGGGTCCAGTAGGGTTCAGTAGGGTCCAGTAGGGTTCAGTAGGGTTCATTAGACTACAGTAGGGTCCAGTAGGGTTCATTAGACTACAGTAGGGTCGGGTAGGGTATAGAAGACTACAGTAGGGTTCAGTAGGGTTCAGAAGACTACAGTAGGTTCCAGTAGGGTTCAGTAGACTACAGTAGGGTCCAGTAGGGTCCAGTAGACTACAGTAGGGTCCAGTAGGGTCCAGTAGGGTCCAGTAGGGATCAGTAGGGTCCAGTAGGGTTCAGTAGGGTCCAGTAGGGTTCAGTAGGGTCCAGTTGGGTTCAGTAGGGTTTATTAGACTACAGTAGGGTCCAGTAGGGTTCATTAGACTACAGTAGGGTCCAGTAGGGTTCAGAAGACTACAGTAGGGTTCAGTAGGGTTCAGTAGGGTCCAGTTGGGTTCAGTAGGGTTTATTAGACTACAGTAGGGTCCAGTAGGGTTCATTAGACTACAGTAGGTTCCAGTAGGGTTCATTGGACTACAGTAGGGTCCAGTAGTGTCCAGTAGGGTTCAGTAGGGTCCAGTAGGGTTCAGTAGACTACAGTAGGGTCCAGTACGGTTCAGTAGGGTCCAGTAGGGTTCATTTGACTACAGTAGAATTGAGTAGGGTTCAGTAGACTACAGTAGGGTCCAGTAGGGTTCATTAGACTACAGTAGGGTCCAGTAGGGTTCAGAAGACTACAGTAGAATTGAGTAGGGTACAGTAGACTACAGTAGGGTACAGTAGACTACAGTAGGGTACAGTAGACTACAGTAGGGTCCAGTAGGGTGAGAAAGACTACAGTAAGCTACAGTAGGAATGAGTAGGGTACAGTAGGGTAGAGTAGGGAAGAGTAGGGTACAGTAGACTACAGTAGGGTACAGTAGACTACAGTAGGGTCCAGTAGGGTGAGAAAGACTACAGTAAGCTACAGTAGGAATGAGTAGGGTACAGTAGGGTAGAGTAGGGAAGAGTAGGGTACAGTAGACTACAGTAGGGTTCAGTAGACTACAGAAGGGTACAGTAGGGTGAGGCAGGGTACAGTAGACTACAGTAGGGTAGGGTACAGCAGACTACAGTAGGCTATAGTAGGGTACAGTAGACGACAACAGGGTGCAGTAGGGTTCAGTAGCCTACAGTAGGTAGTTATATCTCAAACACATCAAGACCTATGTGAGGCTCTCTTAGTAGTGGTAAGAGAGCCTTTATAATGCACTACTTTAGACCAGGGCAGTGTGTAGGGATCCATTTGGAACACACATTCAGTCTACTCTGCTTCACAGTACAGCGTATAAACTAAGATGGCAGTTTCCCTTCGAGCTCTGGAAAAGCCTTGAGATTTCACTGCATACTCCCTGCCTACAGCCTACAGCAGGACTGGTTCACATTAAATTGATAATCCCAACAACCAGCTGAATGCTCCCTTTCTACAGAAGGACTGGTACACATTAAACTGATAATACCAACAACCAGCTGAATACTCCCTGTCTACAGCAGGACTGGTACACATTAAATTGATAATACCAACAACCAGCTGAATACTCCCTGTCAACAGAAGGACTGGTACACATTAAACTGATAATCCCAATAACCATCTGAATACTCCCTGTCTACAGAAGGACTGGTACACATTAAACTGATAATCCCAACAACCAGCTGAATACTCCCTGTCTACAGCAGGACTGGTACATATTAAACTGATAATCCCAACAACCAGCTGAATACTCCATGTCTACAGAAGGACTGGTACACATTAAACTGATAATCCCAACAAGCAGCTGAATACTCCCTGTCTACAGTAGGACTGGTACACATTAAAATGATAATCCCAACAACCAGCTGAATATTCCATGTCTACAGAAGGACTGGTACACATTAAACTGATAATCCCAACAACCAGCTGAATACTCCCTTTCTACAGCAGGACTGGTACACATTAAACTGATAATCCCAACAACCAGCTGAATACTCCCTGTCTACAGCAGGACTGGTACACATTCAACTGATAATCCCAACAACCAGCTGAATACTCCCTGTCTACAGAAGGACTGGTACACATTCAACTGATAATACCAACAACCAGCTGAATACTCCCTGTCTACAGAAGGACTGGTACACATTAAACTGATAATACCAACAACCAGCTGAATACTCCATGTATACAGAAGGACTGGTACACATTAAACTGATAATCCCAACAACCAGCTGAATACTCCCTGTCTACAGCAGGACTGGTACACATTAAACTGATAATCCCAATAACCAGCTGAATACTCCCTGTCTACAGCAGAACTGGTATACATTCAACTGATAATCCCAACAACCAGCTGAGTACTCCCTGTCTACATCATGACTGGTAGACATTAAACTGATAATCCCAACAACCAGCTGAATACTCCCTGTCTACAGAAGGACTGGTACACATTAAACTGATAACACCAATAACCAGCTGAATACTCCCTGTCAACAGCAGGACTGGTACACATTAAACTGATAATCCCAATAACCAGCTGAATGCTCCCTTTCTACAGCAGGACTGGTATACATTAAACTGATAATGCCAACAACCAGCTGAATGATCCCTGTCTACAGCAGAACTGGTACACATTAAACTGATAATCCCAACAACCAGCTGAATACTCCCTGTCTACAGCAGGACTGGTACACATTCAACTGATAATCCCAACAACCAGCTGAATACTCCCTGTCTACAGAAGGACTGGTACACATTAAACTGATAATCCCAACAACCAGCTGAATATTCCCTGTCTACAGAAGGACTGGTACACATTCAACTGATAATCCCAACAACCAGCTGAATACTCCCTGTCTACAGCAGGACTGGTACACATTAAACTGATAATCCCAACAACCAGCTGAATACTCCCTGTCTACAGAAGGACTGGTACACATTAAACTGATAATCCCAACAACCAGCTGAATACTCCCTGTCTACAGCAGAACTGGTACACATTAAACTGATAATACCAACAACCAGCTGAATACTCCCTGTCTACAGCAGGACTGGTACACATTAAACTGATAATCCCAACAACCAGCTGAATACTCCCTGTCTACAGCAGGACTGGTACACATTAAACTGATAATCCCAACAACCAGCTGAATACTCCCTGTCTACAGCAGGACTGGTACACATTAAACTGATAATCCCAACAACCAGCTGAATACTCCCTGTCTACAGAAGGACTGGTACACATTCAACTGATAATACCAACAACCAGCTGAATACTCCCTGTCTACAGAAGGACTGGTACACATTAAACTGATAATACCAACAACCAGCTGAATACTCCATGTATACAGAAGGACTGGTACACATTAAACTGATAATCCCAATAACCAGCTGAATACTCCCTGTCTACAGCAGAACTGGTACACATTAAACTGATAATCCCAACAACCAGCTGAATACTCCCTGTCTACAGCAGGACTGGTACACATTAAACTGATAATCCCAACAACCAGCTGAATACTCCCTGTCTACAGAAGGACTGGTACACATTCAACTGATAATACCAACAACCAGCTGAATACTCCCTGTCTACAGAAGGACTGGTACACATTAAATTGATAATACCAACAACCAGCTGAATACTCCCTGTCAACAGAAGGACTGGTACACATTAAACTGATAATCCCAACAACCAGCTGAATGCTCCCTTTCTACAGCAGGACTGGTACACATTAAACTGATAATCCCAATAACCAGCTGAATACTCCCTGTCTACAGAAGGACTGGTACACATTCAACTGATAATACCAACAACCAGCTGAATACTCCCTGTCTACAGCAGGACTGGTACACATTCAACTGATAATCCCAACAACCAGCTGAATACTCCCTGTCTACAGAATGACTGGTACACATTCAACTGATAATCCCAACAACCAGCTGAATACTCCCTGTCTACAGAATGACTGGTACACATTAAACTGATAATACCAACAACCAGCTGAATACTCCCTGTCTACAGAAGGACTGGTACACATTAAACTGATAATACCAACAACCAGCTGAATACTCCCTGTCTACAGCAGGACTGGTACACATTAAACTGATAATACCAACAACCAGCTGAATACTCCATGTCTACAGAAGGACTGGTACACATTAAACTGATAATCCCAACAACCAGCTGAATACTCCCTGTCTACAGCAGGACTGGTACACATTAAACTGATAATCCCAACAACCAGCTGAATACTCCATGTCTACAGAAGGAGTGGTACACATTAATCTGATAATCCCAACAACCAGCTGAATACTCCATGTCTACAGCAGGACTGGTACACATTAAACTGATAATACCAACAACCAGCTGAATACTCCATGTCTACAGCAGGACTGGTACACATTAAACTGATAATCCCAACAACCAGCTGAATACTCCCTTTCTACAGCAGGACTGGTACACATTAAACTGATAATCCCAACAACCAGCTGAATACTCCCTGTCTACAGCAGGACTGGTACACATTCAACTGATAATCCCAACAACCAGCTGAATACTCCCTGTCTACAGAAGGACTGGTACACATTAAACTGATAATCCCAACAAGCAGCTGAATACTCCCTGTCTACAGTAGGACTGGTACACATTAAAATGATAATCCCAACAACCAGCTGAATATTCCATGTCTACAGAAGGACTGGTACACATTAAACTGATAATCCCAACAACTAGCGGAATACTCCCTGTCTACAGCAGGACTGGTATACATTCAACTGATAATCCCAACAACCAGCTGAGTACTCCCTGTCTACATCATGACTGGTAGACATTAAACTGATAATCCCAACAACCAGCTGAATACTCCCTGTCTACAGAAGGACTGGTACACATTAAACTGATAACACCAATAACCAGCTGAATACTCCCTGTCAACAGCAGGACTGGTACACATTAAACTGATAATCCCAATAACCAGCTGAATGCTCCCTTTCTACAGCAGGACTGGTATACATTAAACTGATAATGCCAACAACCAGCTGAATGATCCCTGTCTACAGCAGAACTGGTACACATTAAACTGATAATCCCAACAACCAGCTGAATACTCCCTGTCTACAGCAGGACTGGTACACATTCAACTGATAATCCCAACAACCAGCTGAATACTCCCTGTCTACAGAAGGACTGGTACACATTAAACTGATAATCCCAACAACCAGCTGAATATTCCCTGTCTACAGAAGGACTGGTACACATTCAACTGATAATCCCAACAACCAGCTGAATACTCCCTGTCTACAGCAGGACTGGTACACATTAAACTGATAATCCCAACAACCAGCTGAATACTCCCTGTCTACAGCAGGACTGGTACACATTAAACTGATAATACCAACAACCAGCTGAATACTCCATGTATACAGAAGGACTGGTACACATTAAACTGATAATCCCAATAACCAGCTGAATACTCCCTGTCTACAGCAGAACTGGTACACATTAAACTGATAATCCCAACAACCAGCTGAATACTCCCTGTCTACAGCAGGACTGGTACACATTAAACTGATAATCCCAATAACCATCTGAATACTCCCTGTCTACAGAAGGACTGGTACACATTAAACTGATAATCCCAATAACCATCTGAATACTCCCTGTCTACAGAAGGACTGGTACACATTAAACTGATAATCCCAATAACCAGCTGAATACTCCCTGTCAACAGCAGGACTGGTACACATTAAACTGATAATCCCAACAACCAGCTGAATACTCCCTGTCAACAGCAGGACTGGTACACATTAAACTGATAATCCCAATAACCATCTGAATACTCCCTGTCTACAGAAGGACTGGTACACATTAAACTGATAATCCCAAAAAACAGCTGAATACTCCCTGTCAACAGCAGAACAATACTGGCACTAATACAGCACTCATCTGAGGGTTAGGGACTATGACAAGCTACCTACTGCATTGACATGAGGAGATTGAAAGAGCAATTGGACAAAGTTTATGTTGACTATTTGACTTCAGGATGCGAATATATCCTAGCTTGGGTACCAGTTTGTTTAGCTATCATTCCACTCCTTAATACTCTTGTCAAATGAGAGTACCAGGAGTGGAATGTTGGCACAAACAGACTGGATTTCAGGCTAAAGGTATCCTACTGGAGACCAAAATGATTTAGGCTTGTAGACAAACCCACACACCCACAGTGTCTATATTGCCTTTTCAAATTAGTGTAAACATTTCCCTGGCTTTGCCAAAGGGTACATTACACACAGACTAGGTATTTCAACAAAGTGAAGAAGAGAAGCCATTCTGCCCATTTGTTCTTACAGATATCAGAGGATACGATTGAATTAAACAAATGGCCAAATGCTCCTAGTATTCTTAAAAGAGATTAAAAGCTTAAGTGCAGTATTACTTTAAGAGCATTGGTTTGCTTTGTGGTTTAAACGCGGTCTCTGTCTATGTACCCATTCTATTATTTTATATTCTCAATACACTATGCTGGCATCTCTCACAGAAATCTCAAATTGGCACACTATTTATATTGTCTTGAAATAACCTAAAATTAATTTAAAAAAGCATTGGATGTAAGTGTGGAATAATGCATAGTTCTAAAACTATAGTGCTTCTAATAAAACTTTTTTTTTTCAGAAAGCTATTCTGAAGATTTAGTACAACAGTAAGATGAAAAATGTATGCTTCAGCTATCCCTGAACCTGATTTAGCTTTCGGCCCTTTTTGAAGAAGTCTTCAATACTATTGTGGATCATGATTACTTCATTGGCAAAGAGGGCAAACTTAGGCAGGAAATGCCAACAGCGTATTGTGGGCCATCGTACTCATGTATATAAAAAAAAAAAAACGAATAATGAAAGAAAAGCATTGCAAGTTTGTATTTTGTAAAATTAGTGTGGGAGAGGTGGAGAAATTATTGTTATCGATCAATAATTACAAACCTCCTGGCATTGACAACTTGGATGGAAAGCTACTGAGGATGGTAGCTGACTCTATAGCCACTCCTATCTGTCATGTCTTTAATCTGAGCCTAGAGGAAAGTATTTGTCCTCAGCCCTGGAGGGAAGCCAAAGTCATTCCGCTACCCAAGAGTGGTAAAACGGCCTTTACTGGTTCTAACAGTAGACCTATCAGCTTGCTGCCAGCACTTAGCAAACTGTTGGAAAAAAATTTGTTTGACCAAATACAATGCTACTTCTCTGTAAACAAATTAACAAACTTGTCCCGAAGCCACTCATGCGTTGTCTTGGCTGTGTGCTTAGGGTCGTTGTCCTGTTGGAAGGTGAACCTTTGGCCCAGTCTGAGGTCCTGAGCGCTCTGGAGCAGGTTTTCATCAAGTTCATCTTTGCCTCGATCCTGACTAGTCTCCCAGTGCCTGACGCTGAAAAACATCCCCACAGCATGATGCTGCCACCACCATGCTTCACTGTAGGGATGGTGCCAGGTTTCCTCCAGATGTGACACTTGGCATTCAGGCCAAAGAGTTCAACCTTGGTTTCATCAGACCAGAAAATCTTGTTTCTCATGGTCTGAGAGTATTTAGGTGCCTTTTGGCAAACTCCAAGCGGGCTGTCATGTGCCTTTTACTGAGGAGTGGCTTCCGTCTGGCCACTCTACCACAAAGGCCTGATTGGTGGAATGCTGCAGAGATGGTTGTCCTTCTGGAAGGTTCTCCCATTTCCACAGAGGAACTCTAGAGCTCTGTCAGAATGACCATCGGGTTCTTGGTCACCTCACTGACCAAGGCCCTTCTCCCCCGATTGCTCAGTTTGGCTGGGCGGCCAGCTCTAGGAAGAGTCTTGGCGGTTCCAAACGTTTTCCATTTAAGAATGATGGAGGCCACTGTGTTCTTGGGGATCTTCAATGCTGCAGAAATGTTTTGGTACCCTTCCCCAGATCTGTGCCTCGACACAATCCTGTCTCGGAGCTCTACGGACAATTCCTTCGACCTCATGGCTTGATTTTTGCTCTGACATGCACTGTCAACTGTGGGACCTTATATAGACAGGTGTGTGCCTTTCCAAATGATCTCCAATCAATTTAATTTACCACAGGTGGACTCCAATCAAGTTGTAGAAACATCTGAAGGATAATCAATGGAAACAGGATGCAACTGAGCTCAATTTCGAGTCTCATAGCAAAGGGTCTGAATACTTATGTAAATAAGGTATTTCTGTTTTGTACATTTCTAAAAACCTGTTTTGGCTTTGTCAGTATGGGGTATTGTGTGTAGATTGATGAGGAAAATGTTTTATTTAATCCATTTTAGAATAAGGCTGTAACGTAACAAAATGTGGAAAAAGTCAAGGGGTCTGAATACTTTATGAATGCACTATATATATATATATATATATATATATACACACTACATGACCAAAAGTATGTGGACACCTGCTCGTTGAACATCTCATGCCAAAATCATGGGCATTGATATGGAGTTGGTCCCCCCTTTGCTGCTATAACAGCCTCCACTCTTCTGGGAAGGCCTTCCACTAGATGTTGGAACATTGCTGCTGGGACTTGCTTCCATTCAGCCACAAGAGCATTAGTGAGGTCGGGGACTGATGTTAGGCGATTAGGCCTGGCTCGCAGTCGGCGTTCCAATTCATCTCAAAGGTGTTAGATGGGGTTGAGGTAAGGGCTTTGGGCAGGCCAGTCAGGTTCTTCCACACCGATCTCAACAAACCATTTCATGCTGAAATAGGAAAGGGCCTTTCCCAAACTGTTGCCACAAAGTTGGGAGCACAGAAATGTCTAAAATGTAATTGTATGCTGTAGAGTTAAGATTTCCCTTCACTGGAACTAAGGGGCCTAGCCCAAACCATGAAAAACAGCCCCAGACCATTATTCATTCTCCACCAAACTTTACAGTTGACACTATGCATTGGGGAAGGTAGCGTTCTCCTGGCATCCACCAAACCCAGATTCGTCCTTCAGACTGCCAGATGGTGAAGCGTGATTCATCACTCCAGAGAACACGTTTCCACTGCTCCAGAGTCCAATGGCGGAGAGCTTTACACAACTCAAGCTAACACTTGGCATTGTGCATGGTGATCTTAGGCTTGTGTGAGGCTGCTCGGACATGGAAACCCATTTCATGAAGCTCCCAACGAACAGTTTTTGTGCCGACGTTGCTTCCAGAGGCAATTTGGAACTCAGTAGTGAGTGTTGCAACCGAGGACAGACAATTTTTACGAGCTATGCACTTCAGCACTCGGCGGTCCCGTTCTGTGAGCATGTGTGGCCTACCACTTCGCAGCTGAGCCGTTGTTGCTCCTAGACGTTTCCACTTCACAATAACAGCACTTACCGAGGCAGCTCTAGCAGGGCAGAAATTTGTCTAACTGACTTTGATGGAAAGGTGGCATCCTATGACACTGCCACGTTGAAAGTCAATGAGCTCTTCAATAAGGCCATTCTACTACCAATGTTTGTCTATGGGGATTGCATGGCTGTGTGCTCGATTTTATACACCGGTCAGCAACATGTGTGGCTGAAATAGCTGAATCCACTAATTTGAAGGGCTGTCCACATACTTTTGCATATATAGTGTATCTTCACTCTCGATACAGACATATTGATTACCCCGGACCATATATAGTGTATCTTCACTCTCGATACAGACATATTGATTACCCCGGACCATATGTAGTGTATCTTCACTCTCCATACAGACATATTGATTACCCCGGACCATATGTAGTGTTTCTTCACTCTCCATACAGACATATTGATTACCCCGGACCATGTGTAGTGTTACTTCACTCTCCATACAGACATATTGATTACCCCGGACCATTTGTAGTGTATCTTCACTCTCCATACAGACATATTGATTACCCCGGACCATATGTAGTGTATCTTCACTCTCCATACAGACATATTGATTACCCCGGACCATATGTAGTGTATCTTCACTCTCCATACAGACATATTGATTACCCCGGACCATATGTAGTGTATCTTCACTCTCCATACAGACATATTGATTACCCCGGACCATATGTAGTGTATCTTCACTCTCCATACAGACATATTGATTACCCCGGACCATATGTAGTGTATCTTCACTCTCCATACAGACATATTGATTACCCCGGACCAGTCCCTAATACCCAACACAAGGAGGCGAAGACGGTGCTATTGAGGCCAGCGCGCGGGCACCCTGATGAGACTACGGCGGGCAAATTAATAAATCACCTTCTGTTCTAATGTATATTTTGTGTATATTTGTGTTGTATTATACAGGGCACATCTGAAAAAAGAGACATAGGTCTCAATATGTCTTCCCTGGTCAAATAAAAATAAATTAAAAAAATCACTGATTTTAAAGGACTAAGACTGAAATGTAGCCATTATTTTCCACTGATTCCCTTTGACCTTGGTGAAGATCAAAATCAGACGGTAGAGTACGGATGGATCCCAAATGGCACCCTATTAAATCCCTATATAGTGCACCATGGGCCCTGGTCAAAAGTATTTCACTATAGAGGGAATAGGGTGCCATTTGGAACGTATCGTAGTGCTTTCCTTCCTTCCTTCCTCCACTCTGTATTTTCCCTTTGGAGTTACAATGAGCTGTTTAAACACTACTCCCCTGTCCTTGAACCTTGAGGTGTTATCGTGCAGAGGAGAGGGTAACACTGTACGCAACGCGCGGACACGCGCGCACACACACACGCGCGCGCGCACGCACACACACACACACACACACACACACACACACACACACACACACACACACACACACACACACACACACACACACACACACACACACCCTCCCCCCCCACACACACACACAAAACAGAGACGAGAGGGCAGAAGCCACACCGGCGTTAGACGTCTTACCGTTAGACATCCCATCAGGCTTTGCTCAAAGGGTCTTTGGAAGGCCCGGGGGTCACCGCACCAGTCCAGCAGCTCTGTTGCTGCCGTTTGGAAATTGGCGGGGTTCTGTAAGTGCTAAGGAAGAAATAGAAGCACATATATAAAGGAAAGGTCATTAGGGTTCAAATAACAGACAAATGTCAAAGGTCACAAACACACATTTGTGTGTGTGTGTGTGTGTGTGTGTGTGTGTGTGTGTGTGTGTGTGCGTGCGTGCGTGCGTGCGTGCGTGCGTGCGTGCGTGCGTGCGTGCGTGCGTGCGTGCGTGCGTGTGTGTCAGTGAGGTTGCAGGAGCAGATTATTAGTGCATTTAACCTAGATAATTCAATGTACCCAGATAATATTATATTTCATAGTATACTATAATATTATTCTATCGTTTTTCTATAGTATGTATATTCATGTATAGCATACTATTGTACATACATATTATTATTCAACCTGCTATGAGAGAGAGAGAGACAGTGGCGTGTTACCAAGGAGACACAGTAACAGTAAAACGACAGGGGCCGAATCAATACAACAATTCATAATTTAAAAAAATAATGCAGTGGTACATTGTGTTAATGCAGTGGTACATTGTGTTAATGCAGGGGTACATTGTGTTAATGCAGTGGTGCATTGTGTTAATGCAGTGGTACATTGTGTTAATGCAGTGGTACATTGTGTTAATGCAGTGGTACATTGTGTTAATGCAGTGGTACATTGTGTTAATGCAGTGGTACATTGTGTTAATGCAGTGGTACATTGTGTTAATGCAGTGGTACATTGTGTTAATGTGGGGGTACACTGTGTTAATGCAGGGGTGCATTGTGTTAATGCAGTGGTACATTGTGTTAATGTGGGGGTACATTGTGTTAATGCAGGGGTACATTGTGTTAATGTGGGGGTACACTGTGTTATTGCAGGGGTGCATTGTGTTAATGCAGTGGTACACTGTGTTAATGCATGGTGGTACATTGTGTTAATGCAGTGGTACACTGTGTTAATGCATGTTGGTACATTGTGTTAATGCAGTGGTACATTGTGTTAATGCAGTGGTACACTGTGTTAATGCATGTTGGTACATTGTGTTAATGCAGTGGTACATTGTGTTAATGCAGTGGTACACTGTGTTAATGCATGTTGGTACATTATGTTAATGCAGGGGTACATTGTGTTAATGCAGGGGTACATTGTGTTAATGCAGTGGTACATTGTGTTAATGCAGTGGTACCTTGTGTTAATGCAGTCATACTTTGTGTTAATTCAGTGGTATATTGTGTTAATGCAGTGGTGCATTGTGTTAATAAAGGGGTATATTGTTTTAATGCAGTGGTACATTGTATAAATAAAGGGGTACATTGTGTTAATTCAGTGGTACATTGTGTCAATTCAGTGGTACATTGTGTTAATGCAGGGGTACATTGTGTTAATACAGTGGTACATTGTGTTAATGCAGTGGTATATTATGTTAAAGCTTGGTACATTGTGTTAATGCAGGGGTACATTGTCTTAAGGCAGTGTTGCATTGTGTTAATTCAGTGGTATATTGTGTTAATGTAGTGGTATATTGTGTTAATGCAGTGGTACATTGTGTTAATGCAGGGGTACATTGTGTTAATGCAGGGGTACATTGTGTTAATGCAGGGGTACATTGTGTTAATGCAGGGGTACATTGTGTTAATGCAGGGGTACATTGTGTTAATGCAGTAGGAAAGGGTATGTCCCCATTCTGTAGGTCTTTGTAGCACCGACATCACCATCCTGTAGAGTGTAATAAAACTCCTGCATGGTTGTGTGAATGTCTATGTAGTGGAGTCCCGTATTTCTCCCACAGGCCTGTAGCCTGAGTCATGGTGTGTGAGTGTGTGAGTGTGTGTGTGTGTGTGTGTGTGTGTGTGTGTGTGTGTGTGTGTGTGTGTGTGTGTGTGTGTGTGTGTGTGTGTGTGTGTGTGTGTGTGTGTGTGTATGTGTGTGAGAGAGAAGGAAAAAGAGATACATGGTGTGTGAATTGATCTGACAAGCTGCTCCTTGACCTTTACGGTCCTTCACCCTGCTAGATCCAGCCCACTCACTCAGTAATGCTGTTCCTCTGGTACTGCACATCATGGCTAAGTCCCAAATGGCACCCTATTCCTGATATAGTGCACCGCACTACTTTTGACCAGGGCCCATAGCGTTTGTAGGGAATACGGTGCTAAAGGCAGGACAACTCCAGGTTACAAAGAGATTAAAGGCAGGACAACTCCAGGTTACAAAGAGACTAAAGGTGGACAACTCCAGGTTACAAAGAGACTAAAGGCAGGACAACTCCAGGTTACAAAGAGACTAAAGGTGGACAACTCCAGGTTACAAAGAGACTAAAGGTGGACAACTCCAGGTTACAAAGAGACTAAAGGCAGGACAACTCCAGGTTACAAAGAGACTAAAGGTGGACAACTCCAGGTTACAAAGAGACTAAAGGCAGGACAACTCCAGGTTACAAAGAGACTAAAGGCAGGACAACTCCAGGTTACAAAGAGACTAAAGGTGGACAACTCCAGGTTACAAAGAGACTAAAGGCAGGACAACTCCAGGTTACAAAGAGACTAAAGGTGGACAACTCCAGGTTACAAAGAGACTAAAGGTGGACAACTCCAGGTTACAAAGAGACTAAAGGTGGACAACTCCAGGTTACAAAGAGACTAAAGGTGGACAACTCCAGGTTACAAAGAGACTAAAGGTGGACAACTCCAGGTTACAAAGAGACTAAAGGCAGGACAACTCCAGGTTACAAAGAGACTAAAGGCAGGACAACTCCAGGTTACAAAGAGACTAAAGGTGGACAACTCCAGGTTACAAAGAGACTAAAGGCAGGACAACTCCAGGTTACAAAGAGACTAAAGGCAGGACAACTCCAGGTTACAAAGAGACTAAAGGCAGGACAACTCCAGGTTACAAAGAGACTAAAGGTGGACAACTCCAGGTTACAAAGAGACTAAAGGCAGGACAACTCCAGGTTACAAAGAGACTAAAGGCAGGACAACTCCAGGTTACAAAGAGACTAAAGGTGGACAACTCCAGGTTACAAAGAGACTAAAGGTGGACAACTCCAGGTTACAAAGAGACTAAAGGCAGGACAACTCCAGGTTACAAAGAGACTAAAGGCAGGACAACTCCAGGTTACAAAGAGACTAAAGGCAGGACAACTCCAGGTTACAAAGAGACTAAAGGCAGGACAACTCCAGGTTACAAAGAGACTAAAGGTGGACAACTCCAGGTTACAAAGAGACTAAAGGCAGGACAACTCCAGGTTACAAAGAGACTAAAGGCAGGACAACTCCAGGTTACAAAGAGACTAAAGGCAGGACAACTCCAGGTTACAAAGAGACTAAAGGTGGACAACTCCAGGTTACAAAGAGACTAAAGGCAGGACAACTCCAGGTTACAAAGAGACTAAAGGTGGACAACTCCAGGTTACAAAGAGACTAAAGGCAGGACAACTCCAGGTTACAAAGATACTAAAGGCAGGACAACTCCAGGTTACAAAGAGACTAAAGGCAGGACAACTCCAGGTTACAAAGAGACTAAAGGCAGGACAACTCCAGGTTACAAAGAGACTAAAGGCAGGACAACTCCAGGTTACAAAGAGACTAAAGGTGGACAACTCCAGGTTACAAAAGAGACTAAAGGCAGGACAACTCCAGGTTACAAAGAGACTAAAGGTGGACAACTCCAGGTTACAAAGAGACTAAAGGCAGGACAACTCCAGGTTACAAAGAGACTAAAGGCAGGACAACTCCAGGTTACAAAGAGACTAAAGGTGGACAACTCCAGGTTACAAAGAGACTAAAGGCATGACAACTCCAGGTTACAAAGAGACTAAAGGTGGACAACTCCAGGTTACAAAGAGACTAAAGGTGGACAACTCCAGGTTACAAAGAGACTAAAGGCATGACAACTCCAGGTTACAAAGAGACTAAAGGCAGGACAACTCCAGGTTACAAAGAGACTAAAGGTGGACAACTCCAGGTTACAAAGAGACTAAAGGCAGGACAACTCCAGGTTACAAAGAGACTAAAGGCAGGACAACTCCAGGTTACAAAGAGACTAAAGGCAGGACAACTCCAGGTTACAAAGAGACTAAAGGCAGGACAACTCCAGGTTACAAAGAGACTAAAGGCAGGACAGCTCCAGGTTACAAAGAGACTAAAGGTGGACAACTCCAGGTTACAAAGAGACTAAAGGTGGACAACTCCAGGTTACAAAGAGACTAAAGGTGGACAACTCCAGGTTACAAAGAGACTAAAGGCAGGACAACTCCAGGTTACAAAGAGACTAAAGGTGGACAACTCCAGGTTACAAAGAGACTAAAGGCAGGACAACTCCAGGTTACAAAGAGACTAAAGGTGGACAACTCCAGGTTACAAAGAGACTAAAGGTGGACAACTCCAGGTTACAAAGAGACTAAAGGTGGACAACTCCAGGTTACAAAGAGACTAAAGGCAGGACAACTCCAGGTTACAAAGAGACTAAAGGCAGGACAACTCCAGGTTACAAAGAGACTAAAGGTGGACAACTCCAGGTTACAAAGAGACTAAAGGCAGGACAACTCCAGGTTACAAAGAGACTAAAGGTGGACAACTCCAGGTTACAAAGAGATTAAAGGCAGGACAACTCCAGGTTACAAAGAGACTAAAGGCAGGACAACTCCAGGTTACAAAGAGACTAAAGGCAGGACAACTCCAGGTTACAAAGAGACTAAAGGTGGACAACTCCAGGTTACAAAGACACTAAAGGCAGGACAACTCCAGGTTACAAAGAGACTAAAGGCAGGACAACTCCAGGTTACAAAGAGACTAAAGGCAGGACAACTCCAGGTTACAAAGAGACTAAAGGCAGGACAACTCCAGGTTACAAAGAGACTAAAGGCAGGACAACTCCAGGTTACAAAGAGACTAAAGGCAGGACAACTCCAGGTTACAAAGAGACTAAAGGCAGGACAACTCCAGGTTACAAAGAGACTAAAGGCAGGACAACTCCAGGTTACAAAGAGACTAAAGGTGGACAACTCCAGGTTACAAAGAGACTAAAGGTGGACAACTCCAGGTTACAAAGAGACTAAAGGCAGGACAACTCCAGGTTACAAAGAGACTAAAGGTGGACAACTCCAGGTTACAAAGAGACTAAAGGTGGACAACTCCAGGTTACAAAGAGACTAAAGGCAGGACAACTCCAGGTTACAAAGAGACTAAAGGCAGGACAACTCCAGGTTACAAAGAGACTAAAGGTGGACAACTCCAGGTTACAAAGAGACTAAAGGCAGGACAACTCCAGGTTACAAAGAGACTAAAGGCAGGACAACTCCAGGTTACAAAGAGACTAAAGGCAGGACAACTCCAGGTTACAAAGAGACTAAAGGCAGGACAACTCCAGGTTACAAAGAGACTAAAGGCAGGACAACTCCAGGTTACAAAGAGACTAAAGGCTGGACAACTCCAGGTTACAAAGAGACTAAAGGCAGGACAACTCCAGGTTACAAAGAGACTAAAGGCAGGACAACTCCAGGTTACAAAGAGACTAAAGGCAGGACAACTCCAGGTTACAAAGAGACTAAAGGCAGGACAACTCCAGGTTACAAAGAGACTAAAGGCAGGACAACTCCAGGTTACAAAGAGACTAAAGGCAGGACAACTCCAGGTTACAAAGAGACTAAAGGTGGACAACTCCAGGTTACAAAGAGACTAAAGGCAGGACAACTCCAGGTTACAAAGAGACTAAAGGCAGGACAACTCCAGGTTACAAAGAGACTAAAGGCAGGACAACTCCAGGTTACAAAGAGACTAAAGGTGGACAACTCCAGGTTACAAAGAGACTAAAGGCAGGACAACTCCAGGTTACAAAGAGACTAAAGGCAGGACAACTCCAGGTTACAAAGAGACTAAAGGTGGACAACTCCAGGTTACAAAGAGACTAAAGGCAGGACAACTCCAGGTTACAAAGAGACTAAAGGCAGGACAACTCCAGGTTACAAAGAGACTAAAGGCAGGACAACTCCAGGTTACAAAGAGACTAAAGGCAGGACAACTCCAGGTTACAAAGAGACTAAAGGCAGGACAACTCCAGGTTACAAAGAGACTAAAGGTGGACAACTCCAGGTTACAAAGAGACTAAAGGCAGGACAACTCCAGGTTACAAAGAGACTAAAGGCAGGACAACTCCAGGTTACAAAGAGACTAAAGGCAGGACAACTCCAGGTTACAAAGAGACTAAAGGCTGGACAACTCCAGGTTACAAAGAGACTAAAGGTGGACAACTCCAGGTTACAAAGAGACTAAAGGCAGGACAACTCCAGGTTACAAAGAGACTAAAGGCAGGACAACTCCAGGTTACAAAGAGACTAAAGGCAGGACAACTCCAGGTTACAAAGAGACTAAAGGCAGGACAACTCCAGGTTACAAAGAGACTAAAGGCAGGAAAAACTCCAGGTTACAAAGAGACTAAAGGCAGGACAACTCCAGGTTACAAAGAGACTAAAGGCAGGACAACTCCAGGTTACAAAGAGACTAAAGGCAGGACAACTCCAGGTTACAAAGAGACTAAAGGAGGACAACTCCAGGTTACAAAGAGACTAAAGGCAGGACAACTCCAGGTTACAAAGAGACTAAAGGCAGGACAACTCCAGGTTACAAAGAGACTAAAGGCAGGACAACTCCAGGTTACAAAGAGACTAAAGGCAGGACAACTCCAGGTTAACTCACGCAGACTAAAGGCAGGACAACTCCAGGTTACAAAGAGACTAAAGGTGACAACTCCAGGTTACAAGAGACTAAAGGCAGACACTCCAGGTTACAAAGAGACTAAAGGCAGGACAAATCCAGGTTACAAAGACTAAAGGCCCCCCCCAGGACCCCCCCCCCCCCAACTCCAGGTT
>NW_028159132.1:0-25000 GCF_964263955.1 Coregonus lavaretus
TCGCAACCCTGCTGGGTAGGAGTGCAGTAGTCATGGTGACCCAGGGCAGTCATTAATGGAGATCAAATCAACATCTGGGATTCCCCGGGGAACCATTTCAGTGTTTCACTCTTCCTCTCGGGGGAGTAGCGGGAGGAGGGAGTAAGGGACTGATTTAGCTGCGTCATACCATAGAACTGAGGTAGTATGACGGCTCATAGTTAGCATTTACAATGGGAATATTTGTCTTAATAATAATAATAATCATTGATTACATTTGTAATCTTAGTGCATACAATACAAAATAAAAACCAAATAGAAAAAACCCCAACTAGACAGGGTAACCCAGCTGATGCTACAAGGGACAAGGACACCAAAGAGCACAGCTATCAATAGAAAATATTCCTAAAGAGAAAGGTCTTTAGGCCCCGTTTTAAAGGAGCCAAGAGTCTGTGGTGCTTCACGTGGTCCGGGAGGGCATTCCAGAGGCTGGAGGTGGTCGAGCTGAAAGCCCGATCCCCCAAGGAGCGGACTTTGATCCTGTGGGCGTGTAGGAGCAGGCTATCGCTTGACCTGAGGGTACAGGTGGGGTTATGGAGAGAGAGCAATTCATTGAGATAAGGAGGGACATTGCCATGAATACACTTTAAAGTCAGCAGGAGGGTTTTGAATTAAATCTGGAATGAGATGGGGAGCCAGTGCAGAGATGCCAGGATGGGGGTGATGTGATGGTGTTTCTACACTCTCATCAGGAGCCTGGCAGTGCTGTTCTGGATGTATTGGAGCTTATGGAGACTCCTGCCAAGGATCCAGATGAAGAGTGCGTTGCAGTAGTCCAGACTTAAGGAGATAAAGGCATGGAAAAGCTTCTCTGCATCAGACTAAGTGAGGGTGGGACGGAGTTTGGCAATTTTCTTGAAGTGATAGATTGACGCTATACACAGTTGTTTGATGTGGCTGTCAAAGGTCAGGGAGCAATCAAGCTTTACACCCAGATTGGAAACTGAGGGGGGATGTTCTGTCCTGCAATGGTGAGATGTGTTATTGGTGAGTGCTAATAATGTGGTTAGCTTTTCCCTGTAGCAACTGTAGCAACTTCCTATGCAGCCCTGTAGCAATTACCATTAAGACATCATAAGTACAGCCAGATATGACAGGGATGGATGAAGGTGTGTCACTAGTTACCACAGCCACAAAGTCAAAATGGTCTATATGTTCAAAATTAATTTAAGGTTAAGGTTAGGCATAATGTTAGTAGTGTGGTTAAGGTTAGGGTTAAGGTTAGGGTTAGGTTAGGTTTAACATCAGATAAGAAGAGAAATTGTAGAAATAGAAGGGGTTTAGCCATAATGAATTTGTGACTGTGGTAACTAATGATGAAGGAGAGTAAAAAAGAGATGAGGAGAGGTAGAGGGCTGGGGAGGTGGGGTTGTTCTCTTCCTTTCTCTCTCTCTCTCTCTCTCTCTCTCTCTCTCTCTCTCTCTCTCTCTCTCTCTCTCTCTCTCTCTCTCTCTGTAGGGGTAAAGATATGAGGAGAGGTAGAGGGCTAGAGAGGTGGGGTTGTTCTCTCTCTCTCTCTCTGTGTAGGGGTAAAGAGATGAGGGAGGTGGGGTTCTTCTCTTCCTTGCTCTCTCTCTCTCTGTAGGGGTAAAGAGATGAGGAAGTGTGGTGTTTAGGCAGGAGCTTGCAATTTGCAGAGGAAAAAGAGGTAAGAGAGGAGAGGGAGAAAAGATAGAGGGATGAATATTGAGCAGTATCAGACTGAGAGGCTTTAAAACACACTAATGAGAGAGAGTAACACATGGGGTTGGCTGCGGAACATGCACTGAGAACACACTGTACAGACACAAGCATGCGCACACGAACTCACACACACACACACACACACACACACAGACACACACACACATTCACACACACACACACACACACACACACACACACACACACACACACACACACACACACACACTCCTCCATAGCATAAGGCTTGTCTTTGGTGTTGTAATGTTTGATGTGATTGCTGTATGGGGAGGGGAGCTAAACCACCAGGTGATCACTGACCTAATATCATCAGATGAATTAGATTCATATCATTTAATTTCCTAGTAAGTGGTGCTCTCCTAATTAAGTACAGAGAGAGAGAGAGAGAGAGAGAGAGAGAGAGAGAGAGAGAGAGAGAGAGAGAGAGAGAGTGAGAGAGAGGCAGGGAGGGGACCACCCACTGCTTAGTAAAGTGTGGCGGGGCTGAGTGTGTGTGAGTGTGTGACTGTGTGTGTGTGTGTGTGTGTGTGTGTGTGAGTGTGTGCGTGTGCGTGTGTGTGTGTGCATGTGTATGTGTGCGTGTGTGTGTGTCTGCTTGCTTGTGTCTGAGCCATTACGGTGTGTGTGTATAAGCGTTTGTGTACACACCTCACAAAAACACACTCCCACCTTGAGTTACACTGCTGTGCTACAGATGAAGTAATATCTTTAGGCTACTGTGTAATTAGAGCTAATTCAATTGGCATCTACTTCTATGGTTACATCCCAAATGACACCCTATTCCCTACATAGTGCACTACTTTTAACCAGAGCCCTATGTGGAATAGGGTGCCATTTGGGAGGCATTCTCCACCTGCCAACAACACAGTGGATTGATAGCCATATTTTTCTCTCTTCCCTTCTTTCTCCTCATTAATGGAGTGGAATTAATGAAAATGGCTTTGCTCCGCATGCACTGCTGGAGGATAGCATTAGTGCTGCAAATCAAATACTATTTTATTTGTTACAGGCACCGAATATAACAGTGAAATCCTTACTTACAAGCCCTTCCCAATGATGCAGACTTAAAAATATATATATTTTTAAACAAGACAAATAAAACACACAAGAATTAAGCTATATTGGGGGAGTACCAGTACCACTTTAATGTGCAGTGATATGAGGTTATTGAGGTGGGTATGTCCATGTAGGCAGGGGTAAAGTGACTAGGCATCAGGATAAATATTAATACGAGTAAGAAATAAAATAGCAGCAGCGTATAAGATGAGTGTATGTGTTCATGTGTGAAAGTGTGTGTGTGCGTATGTAGTGTATGTGTATGCGTATGCAGTGTGAGAGTCAGTGCAGGTAGTCCATTTGATATAAACTGTCCTGGAGCCTGTTGGTCCGAAACCCAATGCTCCGGTACCACTTTCCGGACGGTAGCAGAGAGAACAGTCCAATTTCTCGGGACTTCCTCTGACACTAGCTGATGTAGAGGTCCTGGGTGGCAGGAAGCTCGGACCCAGTGATTTACTGGGCCATCCGCACCACCCTCTGTACAGTTTTGCCGGCGAGGGCGGTGCAGTTGCCGTACCAGGCAGTGACGCAGCCAGTCAATAACTCTCGATGGTGCAGCTATAGAACCTCTTGAGGATCTGAGGGCCCATGACAAATCTTTTCAGCCTCCTGAGGGAGAAGATGGGCTGTTGTGCCCTCTTCACGACTGTGCGGGTGTGCGTGGACCATGTTAAGTGGTGATGTGGACACCGAACATGAAGCCCTTGACCATCTCCACTACAGCGCCGTCGATGTGGCTGGGGGCGTGCTCACCCCTTTGTTTCCTGTAGTCCATGATCAGCTCTTTGGTCTTGCTGACGATGAGGGAGAGGTTGTTGTCCTGTCACCACACTGCCAGCCTCTGACCTCCTCCCTGTAGGCAGTCTCATCGTTGTCGATGATCAGGCCTACCACCGTCATGTCGTCAGCAAACTTGATGATGGTGTTGCAATCGTGCGCAGCCACACAGTCTTGGGTGAACAGGGAGTACAGGAGGGGACTAAGCATGCACACCTGTGGGGCCCCAGTATTGAGGGTCAGTGTGGCTGATGTGTTGTTGCCTACCCTCACCACCTGGGGGCGGCCAGTGAGGAAGTCCAGGATCAAGTTGCAGAGGGAGGTGTTCCATCCCAGGGTCCCGAGGTTGGTGATGAGCTTGGAGGGGACTATGGTGTTGAACACTGTGCTGTAGTTAATGAACAGCATTCTCACGTAGGTGTTCCTCTTATCCTGGTGGGAGAGAGCAGTGTGAAGTGCAATTGAGATTGTGTCATCTGTGGATCTGTTGGGGCAGTATGTGAATTGGAGTGGGCCAAGGGTGTCTTGAATGATGGTGTTGATGTGTTCCATGACCAGCCTTTAAAAGTACTTAATGATTACAGATGTGAGTCCTACGGGGCGACAGTCTTTTAGGCAGGTTACCTTAGAGTTCTTGGGTACAGGAACGATGGTGGTCAGCTTGAAACATGTTGGGCTTACAGACTGGGACAATGAAAGTTTGAAAATGTCTGTGAAGACACTTGCCAGCTGGTCTGCATGCTCTGAGAACGCACCCTGGTATTCCATGTGGCCCAGCGGCCTTGCGAGTGTTAACCTGTTTAAAAGTCTTACTTAAGCCACAGAGAACGAGATCCCACAGTTGTTCGGAACAGCAGGGGCTCTCATCAATGTCTTGGTATTGTTTACCTCGAAGCAAGCATAGAAGGCATTTAGCTTGTCTGAGAAGGCTGCATCACCGGGCAACTCAAGGCTGGCTCCCCCTTTGTAATCCGTAATAGTCTGTAAGCCCTTCCACATCTGGTGAGCGTCGGAGCTGTTGTAGTAGGATTCCTTCCCTTACGTAAAAAACACATGAATTTCACATGATCACATGTGAAGTGTTCCAAAAACACATGTGAAATTTCAAGTGAAATCATGTGGTTTTTCTGTAAGAGATCTTAATCCTATATTGTCTTTTTGCATGTTTGATGGCTCATCAGAGGTCGTAGCGGAATTTATTGCGTCCATGTCCGTGTCCCATTCCTAGAAAAGCGGTAGCTCTAGACTTTAGCCCAGCGCAGAATACTTCCTGTAATCAATGGCTTTTGGTTTGGTTACATACATACTGTCACTCTGGGGACGACTTCGTTGATGCAATTGATGAAACTCGTGACTGTTGTAGTCTGTACTAGCGAAACAGTCCTGTGGCCTAGCGTTCACTTTGTCAGCATGGCCTGGGTGTGTGTGTGTGTGTGTGTGTGTGTACGTCTTTGAGGGTCTAACACTGCCATAGACTAATAGTGCATCTAGGGGTCTTATCAGCAGTCACATCAGACACAAAGGAGTATTGAACTTTTCACCTGCTCTCTCACAAATAGTGACCCAACATAGGGAAACAGACTAGTGTGAGCTGATTACAATTACAGTTACAATTACAGCAATGACACACACATAGGTAAAGCATGAAAGATTTATACAACCCCATTCCACAAACACACATACAAACATTCACAGAAACCACACACTCAATGGTGTCTTATTGAAACATTTATTGAAATGTATGTTTTTTTTAAGGCTCAGCAGCATTCCATCTTGTGGATTTTTAAAAATGTTTAATAAAAGGCCTGGTTGAGATTGACTCTTTCCCTCTTTGTTGTTACCACAGTATTTGGAGAAATAGAAAAGGAAAAGTGGAGGATCATGGAGAGAGAGAGAGAGAGAGAGAGAGAGAGAGAGAGTGAGAGAGAGAGAGATAGAGAGAGAGAGTGAGAGACAGAGAGAGAGAGAGAGAGAGAGAGAGTGAGAGACAGAGACAGAGAGAGAGAGTGAGAGACAGAGAGAGAGAGAGAGAGAGAGAGAGAGAGAGAGAGAGAGAGAGAGAGAGAGAGAGAGAGAGAGAGAGAGAGAGAGAGAGAGAGAGAGAGAGAGAGAGAGAGCGAGAGAGTGCATTGTTGACTTCAAAAACACATTTGACTCAATTTGGCATGAGGGTCTGCTATACAAATTGATGAAAAGTGGGGTTGGGGGAAAAACATACGACATTATAAAATCCTGGCTCTCAAGAGAAGACAGGCTATGTGCACACTGCCCACAAAATGAGGTGGAAACTGAGTTGCACTTCCTAACCTCCTGCCAAATGTATGACCATATCAGAGACACATATCAGAAACACATATTTCCCTCAGATTACACAGACCCACAAAGAATTTGAAAACAAATCACATTTTTATAAACTCCCATATCTACTGGGTGAAATACCACAGTGTGCAATCAGGGCAGCAAGATTTGTGACCTGTTGCCACAAGAAAAGGACAACCAGTGAAGAACAAACACCATTGTAAATACAACCCATATTTATGTTTATTTATGTTCCCTTTTGTACTTTAACTATTTGCACATCGCTACAACGCTGTATTTAGACATAATATGACATTTGAAATGTCTTTATTCTTTTGGAACTTGTGTGAGTGTAATATTAATGTTAACTTTTTATTGTTTATTTCACATTTGTTTATCCATTTCACTTGCTTTAGCAATGTAAACATATGTTTCCCATGCCAGTAAGGCCCTTTAATTGAATTTAATTGAGTGAGAGAGAGAGAGAGAAGCAGTAAGTTTCTATGTTCATGAGAGAATAGAAAATAAAGAGATTGAGAAAGGTAGCGAGAAGGAAGAAGATGAAAGAGGAAAAATTATGCTAGAATGTTAATGCTAAGACTGTATAGTATTGGTGTGTCTGACTCTGTCTGGTGGCCTACTGTAAATGACAGTTATCTTTGATCACAATAACTAGCTGAGGGCTCCTGCATTCCACGTGACATCAAAGAACAGTGACTCAAACAGGCACACTGCCAGACTGAGTCTATGCCGATAATGGCGAAGAAGGACATATGAGCGAGAGAGCAGAGAAGAGCAAGAGGGTTGGAACTCTGAATTTATCTTTACCGCAAATTGCCTGTTGGATTATTGTGTCTAAGAATGAATGTGTAGCTGGATAAACACACCCGAAACCAATGTCATTGTAATTAGAGAAAAATTCAGGGCCCTGCATTAAAGACCAAAATTGGCTAAAGAAAATTGTGATAAATAAAAAAGTATACCAGTTTCATTTCAGGACCAAAAAAAGTACAGCTGCACCATACAGGTTGCAAAATAGTTGGGAGGAGTCAATATACCAATTCCATGGCACATGGTTTATGAACTGATACACGAAACGATGCCGGATTCAAAATTTAGAGTTTTTCCATTTAAATTACTATACAAAATTCTTGCAACCAATAGAATGTTGTACTGTATCTATGGGGGATAAAACAATCCCAAGTCATAGTCAATCGATCAATAATATAATAATACTCTTATCTTTAATTTACAATCTGTAGAAACTATAAGAATAGAAAGGTTCAGAACTTTTGTGAAACATCACAGCACAGTGGAAAAATATATGGCAGCTAGAAATCAAAACTGGATGTACAGCTGCACCATACAGGTTGCAAAATAGTTGGGAGGAGATTTTCAATATACCAATTCCATGGCACATGGTTTATGAACTGATACACGAAACGATGCCGGATTCAAAATTTAGAGTTTTTCCATTTAAATTACTATACAAAATTCTTGCAACCAATAGAATGTTGTACTGTATCTATGGGGGATAAAACAATCCCAAGTCATAGTCAATCGATCAATAATATAATAATACTCTTATCTTTAATTTACAATCTGTAGAAACTATAAGAGTAGAAAGGTTCAGAACTTTTGTGAAACATCACAGCACAGTGGAAAAATATATGGCAGCTAGAAATCAAAACTGGATGGTCTTCAGAGATAGATGGGAGCGGTTGAGGGTAGCTCAAGGGCAGGACTAAAAACAAACAAAAGATAACTAATGTAAAATATACTGTCAGTGAAATGTATGTAATATTTATAAGCTGGAAGTGGAAGCCTAAGTATTGTTGTCCATTAGTTTACTCCAATTAGGGGAGGGGTGGGTTAGGGGAAAAATAATAAAGAAGGAAAATATATTTAAAAATATATCTATATTTACAAATAATTGGGGGATTGTAAATGATGCAGAGAATTACATTGATAGAAGTCACAATCTATCTGCAATATTAAAGCTGATCTAGCCCCTAATTTCTTTACAAATAATAATATGAATAATAAATAATAATCATAATAATTCAGGGCAAGGGAATACACCTATATGGAGATGGTGACCAATTTAACCAATTACTTAAAGGGATAATTCGGGATTTTCCCCAGAGTGAGATTAACTTGTGGATACCATTTTTATGTCTCTGCGTCCAGTATGAAGGAAGTTAGAGATAGTTTCGATAGCCAATGCTAACTAGCGTTAGCGCAATGACTTCCAGTCACATGCTAGCAGATACCATAGACATTGCGCTAACGCTAGTTAGCAATTGTGCTAGCGCTAGTTAGCAACTTCCTTCAAATTGCACGCAGAGACATAACAATTCACAGGTTAATATACAGTGCCTTGCAAAAGTATTCATCCCCCTTGACGTTTTTCCTATTTTGTTGCATTACAACCTGTAATTTAAATTGATTTTTATTTGGATTTCATGAAATGGACATACACAAAATAGTCAAAATTGGTGAAGTGAAA
This sequence comes from Coregonus lavaretus, assembly GCF_964263955.1. Lineage (NCBI taxonomy): Eukaryota > Metazoa > Chordata > Actinopteri > Salmoniformes > Salmonidae > Coregonus > Coregonus lavaretus. The sequence goes on from NW_028159132.1 coordinate 8,387, forward strand.
TGAAAAAGATAACTTATTTCAAAAAATTCTAAAGAATAAATAACGGAAAAAGTGGTGTGTGCATATGTATTCACCCCCTTTGCTATGAAGCCCCTAAATAAGATCTGGTGCAACCAATTACCTTCAGCAGTCACATCATTTGTTAAATAAAGTCCACCTGTGTGCAATCTAAGTGTCACATGATCTGTCACATAATCTCAGTATATATACAACTGTTCTGAAAGGCCCCAGAGTCTGCAACACCACTAAGCAAGGGGCACCACCAAGCAAGCGGCACCATGAAGACCATGGAGCTCTCCAAACAGGTCAGGGACAAAGTTGTGGAGACGTACAGATCAGGGTTGGGTTATACAAAAATATCCAAAACTTTGAACATCCCACGGAGCACCATTAAATCCATTATTAAAAAATGGAAAGAATATGGCACCACAACAAACCTGCCAAGAGAGGGCCGCCCACCAAAGCTCACGGACCAGGCAAGGAGGGCATTAATCAGAGAGGCAACAAAGAGACCAAAAAGACCAGAAAAAAGCCATTGCTTAAAGAAAAAAATAAGCAAACACGTTTGGTGTTCACCAAAAGCCATGTGGGAGACTCCCCAAACATATGGAAGAAGGTACTCTAGTCATATGAGACTAAAATTGAGCTTATTGGCCATCAAGGAAAACGCTATGTCTGGCGCAAACCCAACACCTCTCATCACCCCGAGAACACCATCCCCACAGTGAAGCATGGTGGTGGCAGCATCATGCTGTGGGGATGTTTTTCATCAGCAGGGACTGGGAAACTGGTCAGAATTGAAGGAATGATGGATGGCGCTAAATACAGGGAAATTCTTGAGGGAAACCTGTTTCAGTCTTCCAGAGATTTGAGACTGGGATGGAGGTTCACCTTCCAGCAGGACAATGACCCTAAGCATACTGCTAAAGCAACACTCGAGTGGTTTAAGGGGACACATTTAAATGTCTTGGAATGGCCTAGTCAAAGCCCAGACCTCAATCCAATTGAGAATCTGTGGTATAAATGAAAGATTGCTATACACCAGCGGAAACCATCCTACTTCAACCCCCCAAGGGGGGTGAATACTTTCGAAAGCCACTGTAACTCTGTAAAAGTAGATAAAGGGCCTCATTGCCGAAATCACAAAGTACCCCTTTAATCTGCATTATTCTGTGAGTTGAGTGGACTTTAAAAAATAATTTGAGCTAACGTGTTAAAGTTTTTTTACTCAACAAACTCTGCTGAAAGTGACAGCTCATGCCGTTTCTCTCTCTCTTTCACACAAACACACACCCATACGGACATACATGCCTGCACGCGCACATGTACGTACGTACGCAGGCACGCAGGCACACCTACACACACACACACACACACACACACACACACACACACACATACACATACAAACACCTTAATTGGGGAGGATGGACTTGTGGTAATGACTGGAGCGGAATTAGTGGAATGGTATGAAATACATTCAATTCGCTTCGTTCCAGCCATTATTATGAGCCGTCCTCCCCTCAGCAGCCTCCTGTGACACACACACACCGACACAGCCACTCGACAGAGCGGCAACAATCAGCCTCGCTAGCGATCATCTTAATTTATAATTGTCCCTGATTAATCTATGTAAATGGGGGTTAATCAGGACGTATTGAAACCATTTTGGTGCATGCCGCCTCTCCGCGAGCGGCTTTATCAATTGACATCAATATTTGTCTTCCTCTCGTTATTTAATTTGCACCTTGTTCTCCTGTTAATGGACACGATTAGAAGCAATTAAGAGACCAGGCGTACAAAGAAAGGTGGAGAGAGGGATGGGGAGGGGAGCAAGAGGTGGAGAGAGTGGTGGAGAGGGAGAGAGAGAGAGAGAGAGAGAGAGAGAGAGAGAGAGAGAGAGAGAGAGAGAGAGAGAGAGAGAGAGAGAGAGAGAGAGAGAGAGAGAGAGAGAGAGAGAGGGATGGAGAGGGGAGCAAGAGATGAGAGAGAGGTGAAGAGGGGAGAGAGTGGGAAAGAGAGAGGTGAAGAGAGAGAGAGAGAGAGAGAGTAAGAGAGAGCGAGAGAGAGAGAGAGGTGAAGAGAGAGAGTGAGAGAGAGAATTTGCACGTCAGGACCGCTACGGACCTCCACCAGAGTTTCCTCTGGCTTCGCCCTGCCCAGGCATAGTTCATATATCAACGAATTGGCGAGGGCACTAGAACAGTCTGCAGCACCCGGCCTCACCCTACTAGAATCTGAAGTCAAATGTCTTCTGTTTGCTGATGATCTGGTGCTTCTGTCACCAACCAAGGAGGGCCTACAGCAGCACCTAGATCTTCTGCACATATTCTGTCAGACCTGGGCAAAAGACAAAAATAATGGTGTTCCAAAAAAGGTCCAGTTGCCAGGACCACAAATACAAATTCCATCTAGACACCGTTGCCCTAGAGCACACAAAAAACTATACATACCTCGGCCTAAACATCAGCGCCACAGGTAACTTCCACAAAGCTGTGAACGATCTGAGAGACAAGGCAAGAAGGGCCTTCTATGCCATCAAAAGGAACATAAAATTTGACATACCAATTAGGATCTGGCTAAAAATACTTGAATCAGTTATAGAACCCATTGCCCTTTATGGTTGTGAGGTCTGGGGTCCGCTCACCAACCAATAATTCACAAAATGGGACAAACACCAAATTGAGACTCTGCATGCAGAATTCTGCAAAAACATCCTCCGTGTACAACGTAAAACACCAAATAATGCATGCAGAGCAGAATTAGGCCAATACCCGCTAATTATCAAAATCCAGAAAAGAGCCGTTAAATTCTATAACCACTTAAAAGGAAGCGATTCCCAAAACTTCGATAACAAAGCCATCACCTACAGAGAGATGAACTTGGAGAAGAGTCCCCTAAGTAAGCTTGTCCTGGGGCTCTGTTCACAAACACAAACATACCCCACACAGCCCCAGGACAACAACAACAACAACAACAACAACACAACTAGACCCAACCAAATCATGAGAAAACAAAAAGAGAATTACTTGACACATTGGAAAGAACAAACAAAAAAACAGAGCAAACTAGAATGCTATTTGGCCCTAAACAGAGAGTACACAGTGGCAGAATACCTGACCACTGTGACTGACCCAAACTTAAGGAAAGCTTTGACTATGTACAGACTCAGTGAGCATAGCCTTGCTATTGAGAAAGGCCGCCGTAGGCAGACCTGGCTCTCAAGAGAAGACAGGCTATGTGCACACTGCCCACAAAATGAGGTGGAAACTGAGCTGCACTTCCTAACCTCCTGCCAAATGTATGACCATATTAGAGACACATATTTCCCTCAGATTACAGCGATCCACAAAGAATTCGAAAACAAACCCAATTTTGATAAACTCCCTAATCTACTGGGTGAAAAACCACAGTGTGCCATTACAGCTGCAAGATTTGTGACCTGTTGCCACAAGAAAAGGGCAACCAGTGAAGAACAAACACCATTGTAAATACAACCCATATTTATGTTTATTTATTTTCACATTTGTACTTTAACTATTTGCACATTGTTACAACACTGTATATATACATAATATGACATTTGAAATTTCTTTATTCTTTTGAAACTTCTGAGTGTAATGTTTACTGTTACTATTTATTGTTTATTTCACTTTTGTTTACTATCTACTTCACTTGCTTTGGCAATGTTAACACACGTTTCCCATGCCAATAAAGCCCTTAAATTGAATTGAATTGAATTGAATTGAGAGAGAGAGAGAGAGAGAGAGAGAGGGAGAGAGAGAAAGACAGAGCTCAAAGATATTGCTCCAGCATTTTTCAGCATGTGTAGTGTATTAAGATTATGACTTTGATAAGGTTTTAAGTGGAACCTGAGAGGATGTTTATTTAGAAGAAAGGGAGCCGTTTTTAGGGTGACGCCCCATAGAAGACAGGGGATTGGACAGTAGAGGGAGCAACCCATATTTTGGGGAATATTATAAATACTGGGTTTGAACAAAGAACGTTAGAGCGGCCATTGCAATTTGGGAAACACTGCTCTCCGGGTGATCTGTACACTTATGCTGAAATCTTGTGATATGAATAAAACTTATGATCAAAGTTCAGTATAAGCGGACTCCTTTGTTACAGCATTATTAGCAACATTGACTCGACACTACAATTTGGTGACGAATGATGAGGCGGATCTGCGTCTCTTCAGTGTTATATTCATGAGCAACGACGTGACTCTCGCTCAAGGCGCCGGCATAAGGTGAGATTTCTCACGGTCTTGGGTGTGTGTTTCTTTCGTTAGCTTCTGGGTGTGTGCGCTGGAGAGATGTACTGTAAAGGACCGATGTGTGCTGTTGCTTTTATTGCTGAGAACTAGGGGTCTGGCCTAACCATTCTAAATTTGTTTGCACTGGTAGACAGCGCAAAAGGGGGGAGAGTGTCTATAGGGTGTCTATAGAGATATTTTGCTTGAATAAGAGTTCAAGAACAATCGATTGAGAGAGGAATGAGGCCTAGGCAGATGTATGTAACTTAGAGCCGCTGTGGATCAACGACAAGCCCTGATAAAGGCGACCTCTATGGTGGGCCGAAAATCCTGATAACGCGTTAGATGTGTTTTAGGTGAGTCCTGAGGACTGGAGACCGTGGTATATTGATAATGTATGTTGCCCCTCAGCTAATAGTTGACGAATTATTTGATTGATGTGGTCTCTCGTATCGATTCCACTGGGATCTCGTGGTAGCACAAATGTAGCTAACAAATGGAATTTTACGGCACGGCGGAGGGAGAAATGCTAACGTGGCCTGCTAATTATGCTTCATGCTACATGCTAATGCTAAATGCTAAATGCTAATTCATGCTACATGCCAATTTTTGATGCGGGGTTATGATTAATATTTGTTCCTTGGTGGTCCATAGGAATGGGACGAGCCACCAATATTGTGTTTAGTTAGCTTGGGCTTGGTGCCTGGTGTTTTGTGAGCTCTGTTAAGTGTTATTGTTTGACTATAAGGGGTAGAGGAGAGGAGCTATAGCAGAATGCTAACGTTCTGTTGTCTGGAGCTGAGAGGGCTCCCTTCCACTGTGAAATCGTAGTGATGAATGTACTGCGCATGCGTGTGATTTTACGACACTAGATTACGACACGTGTGATTTTACGACACTAGAGTGACGTAGGGGTAAATAGGTCACTCCTCTGCTACACTGTGCAAGGGGGGAGACAGACGAAGGAACAAAGAGAAGAGATTTGGAGTCTAATGGTGTATTCTGGTTGTTACATCGGCTGTTGTTTGAAGACGAAACTGTTTTCTTGAGACCTATTGAATTGATAAATGAGAGAGAGATGTTGACAGATTAAAAATAAAAATAATTAAATAAGAAATAAAATAAAAATGTTATTGAGCTATTTGTGCGATTCCTGAGTTAATTCTTAGAGCGAATGTGAATGGAGGAATATTGAATGGTTGAAGTGGCTCAGTGATTGCATAAACTACTAAATTCTTGTCTGTTTCTTTGTTCTTTTGTCATATAAGAGACGATAGGACGAGAGGAGAGAGAGAGAAAGAGAGGAAGTGCTGGAGTGTACATCATGTGACAGGGTGTGACGCGACAGAGGCTGCTGCGACCGGATCTCGTCAAATATCAGGCTAGTGCTGTTCTGTTGACAAAGTCTTCCCCTACAGGATATTTGATGTTATGACAATTTGACAAAGACTTGGCAAAAGACTGATCAATTGAAGTAATTGCATTTTGGAGTTTTTGTGCATGAGTGAGTTTGATTACAGTTGTGTTGGGAATCGAGTACTGACATTATTCTGTAAGATTAAGATAATTGGGTGCTTATTAAATAATTGGTTTATGAGTACTGTAGTGTTGCTGGATTATAGGTATTATACATACTTTTCCTGATTGAAGGTGGTAAGATAGCCACTAATTGATAAATTAGTAAAATAGGAAATAGAAAAAAAATTTTTTTTGAATATTCATATTTTTTATTCATTAATTTGTATTATTTAGAAGAAAAAAAAAATTAGTTAGTTAGTTTATATTAATAATTAAAGGGAGGACACTATAAGCTATATATTCTAAAATAATAAAAATAATTCACAATAAAGGAATATAAAAGAGTTGTTACAATGGGGAAAAAGGAGATAAGGACTATGAAGGTAATTACACCTGTTGATATAGTACAAAATAGTAATCCTTTAGTTAATGGTATTGCTAAGTTATCTGGCAAATGGAACAAACGTTGGCCTGACATTGAACAACCATGGCCAGTGGAAGGGACTCTTAACTCTGACGTAATCAAGATAATGAAAGTGCTTCTGTCAATTCATAAAGCAGATCAAAAGAAAGGGAAAAAAAAGGGAACAACGTAAAGAAAAGAGACAAAGAGAGCTGGGTGTTCTTAAGCTGTTTCAGAATGAAGGACAAAAACTGATAAAAGATGCCAACGATAAGATAAACAAAGGTATAGAGAAAATTGTGAAACAAGGAAAGGCGACAGAAAAACTAATGGCAGAAGTCAGTACACCTTTCTCACATACGGATTCAGCAAAAAGACCCCCACCTTATGAGAAAGAAGTAGAGCTTAAGGACGTCTATCCTCAGCTTCCGGTAATCGTTCAGGAGGGTGATTATTGCATCAGAGATGAAGATGAACGAATAATAGAGAGAGGACAAGCAGAAACTACCATAAAAATTAAACCAAACTCCAGAAGTAAGAAAAAACCGAGATGTCTGGAAACTAAGGGTAGAATGAGGTTCAGGAGAATGGAACTTGATGAAGATGATGATGATGATGATGATGATCAGAGTGATTCAGAAGAGATCATGGGTGGATATGACCCTGTGATCAGACGGAGGTTGGCAAGAGCGGAAAGAAGGGGTGATGGATGTTTGAAGAAGAAGACAACAAGAGATTCGAGTTCTGATAAGAGCGAAGATGAAGACAGTGATAAAGAGTGGGAGAGTAAGGGTGCTTCATATTCAAGAGGATTTTATCCAGCAATGACTAGCACAGAAGAAATAGAAAGAGATATAGACCGATGCGTATCATGCCTGGATAAAGCGAATAGTTTAGAAGAAGTAAAAGAACTGGAGGAACAACTCAAGAAGCTGAAGATACAGAAGAAGAAGCTGCTGAGAAAAGAATCCCAAGAATCTGAGAAGAAATATACATTGAGGCCAAGGAAAGAGGGCACTAGTAAGAAAATTATGCCGGTGATCATTTGAGGTCGAAACTTAGAATATAAGCCTTTGCAAAGTACCGATATGTCAGATATACTTGAGAAGTTGCCTACTCTTCAAGATGGAGCCTATCCTTGGATTTCAAAATTGGAAGAAATTACAGTGGGAACACAGTCTGCTATAGGAGACATTAAGAGACTTTTTGCTAATCTCCTGGGAATTCCAGGTATGGAAGACATTTTTCAGAGAGCGGGACTGAATAGATATGTGGGGACTGCAGTGAACGACCCTGAATTGTTGGCTGCAAGTAGGAATCGTCTGTGGAGAGCATTGAAAGATACATTTCCAACAAATGTGCATCCTGATAATATTCTGATTGACCCACTAGGACAACAAGAAAATCCGAGAGCCTATGGGTCAAGAGTTCATCAAGTGTGGAGAAATATTACTGGAAATGATCCAGATGTGAGTCAAATTGAGCAGTCAATTTTGAGAGCTAAATTGCAGATGGGACTGCCCTCACCAGTAAGGAGTAAACTGGAAGAGGTGGTTGGACTTGGAAGCATGACAAAAGGTGTCTATACAGATCATATAGCCCATCAAGTGGATTTGTACAGAAAAAAGGAACACAACCAGAAAGAACAGGACCAAGAAACTCTCAGAAAACTCAATCAAATACAGCTGGGGGAGAATAAGAAGGAGAAGAAACAAGCTTTGGTTATGAAGAATCAGAGTGAACCAAATCAACAATCACTGCCACAGCTTCAACAGGACCAGTTCCAATCGCAATTGTATCAGCCACCAATAGCGGTTCCAGTTGTTCCATATCCACAGCCAGTTTCTGGACAGACACAGAATTGGAGAGGAAGAGGACGAGAAGGCTTAGAAGGAGGAGGAAGGTTTCAGCTACACTTCCAGCAACTCTCAGAAGTGTGTTATAATTGTGGACAGGTTGGTCACTTTGCCTGTGAGTGCAATGCGCCAGGAGGAAACAACAGAGGGAATTTCTGAGGAAGATAAAGGAGCAAGTGAAGATCATCTGGAGGACAGGTGAACCCTTAAAGGAGCAAGGATTCTAGAGTGCCTAGAAGATCCGAAGGGGGGTGTCAGATGATAGCACCGATTAGGGAGAAAAAATATCTAACAATTGAAGTGAAAACAAAGGACGAGGAGAGGTGAATAGTGGAAAAGCTTTTATCTGTGTTGAGCCTAAAGAGGTTAAACATCTCACTATGTAAAATTAACTAATTAGGATAGGGATTTGAGGGAGTAAAACAGTTGATTACTCTTAAGGAACCAATTGAGCTCTGCTATAAAAAAAAATCAAAGAGAAATTAAAATACACATACTGGTATTAGAACATATACCTATTGCATTGTTGGGAAGAGATGCATTGTGTAAATTGAACTGTACAATAAAATGTACACTAGACAGCTGTCTGGTAGAAGATTTTAAAAGAGTAGGGTTTTTGGGAATCTATTAGACTGCCTATTAGACAATCTGTCTGAAAAATAAAGTAAAAAGGGGTGACTGTTATTCTTGGTTATATTCCTACACCAAGAGGTGCAGGAGATTTCAAACTAGGCTAAAAGATGTTCGATCGTTTGCCAAGTCTGTGTGTAAAGAAGTCTAGACAGGGGATTACCCAATCACATATTCTAAAAAATTGGTGGTAAGGGCTTTTGTGAATAAATCAGTGGAAAGAGTTTTTAAAAGTTAGGAGAAAAGATTAGATTTAAAAAAGTTAGGAGAACTAGGGTTGAAGGAACTCTAGGACAGTAAGCTAAGTTTCAATGTTAGTAGGAAGAGAGAGTGAATGTAGTGACACTAGTGGTGATAGATGGAAATACAAGTAAGGAGTTAAAAGTCTTAGGGAGAATGGATGAAGTAACAACAAGGACATCAACACTTCAGTCTATTATAACAACAGTGAGAAGCAATTTAACTCTTTCAACATTGATAGTTATTAAAGCCATAAATATATTGCATTTGATTACAAGGGAGCAGATAGCTCCAGCACCAATTTTAGAGGAATTTCATAGTCTGGGAAGCCTATCATTGGAGGATAAGTCTAAGAGAGAAGTGGGGATTTTTCCATGGTATGGTGTAAAATTTGGGAAGATCATATTGATAATATTACCTATACTTTGATTCCAGATAGTTCTGATAATTTCACTAGTGTTATAGATGCACTGAAGAATATAAGGGATGCATTTGGTAGATCTGAAGGAGCTGGATGGTCAGTGAAGTCTTGGTTGCAAGATCAGTTAGGCCCAGTGGGAGCAGTGATGGTTTAGATTTTAATAGCAGCTTTGATAGCACTGTGTGTGATGTTTTGCTTTTGTATGTTGTTACTGACCTTTGCGAAAGCTATGATATTGAGATGGGTTGGAGTTGTGATGCCTGGAGACAACACTCAGATGTCGTTGTTGACTGTTCCTGATCTGGATGAAGAGGGACAAGTGGGACTGGATGGAGTATTGATGGATAAATATCATTTTTGATTATTTGATCATATTTTAAATGTATTTCAATATTAGTGTGATTTTAGTATTTTGTTATGAATCAAAGGGTGGAAATAGGATAATGTGATTCATGTATCATTTATATATCATTTTTATATTCTTAGTTGATATTGATGTTTTAATTTGAAAGTGTTGTTTTGCAAAAGATACTGTTTGGTCTTTTCTTTTCTTCCAGAAGCATTTGGGGGAATATGTAGAGATTGAAATACTCAAACAAGGACAATATGAAAGGAGAATATGAAGGGACTGAAGGAGATGGAACAAGGAAGGTGTGGAAATGTTCCAATTCCATCATCAAAGATGCATTGGAAGTTGAGACTGCTGAGGAGGTGAAGTGTAGTGGACTACATTCCAGTGTCTGCAATGAAATATAGACATATTTGCATGTGTAATACATAATTTGTGTCATATTCTTAGGTATTAATTTTTGTAGAATGATATTTGATGTTATTGAATACATGTGGGGATCTTAGATGTTTTTGTTTATTTCGTGAATGCTTAGGGACATGGAGTCTAGGCAGGGATAGAGATAATCCACCGTAGGGTCCGATTGGTCGACCAGCCTTAGTGTGGACATTTTTTGGATAGTATTTTGTTTGCTGGGGATTTCATGTGTATTTAATGGCATCATAGTTTCAAATGCATTGATAAAGATTTATGAATTGATCTGGAGTACCTAGGTGGTTGCCTGGGGCAGAGGGGCCTTGAGAGAATTTTACTGTCTTGATTGATGGATGGATATTTAGAAAGAAGGCTGCCAGACAGGTTTTTCGCTCTCACACTCCATAAAGATTTGTTCATATTTCATAGTAATGTATTCACACTTCATAAAGATTTGTTCATATTTCATAGAAAGGTATTTACACTCAAGAGAAAAGTGTTTTTGGTTTATTGTTAAAGATACTCAATAAGATAAATTGTTACTTGTCATAATCCTATTCTTTTTGTTTTCGAGACTTTTAGTTAGTCTCGAAGGGGGGAAATATGTAGTGTATTAAGATTATGACTTTGATAAGGTTTTAAGTGGAACCTGAGAGGATGTTTATTTAGAAGAAAGGGACCCGTTTTTAGGGTGACGCCCCATAGAAGACAGGGGATTGGACAGTAGAGGGAGCAACCCATATTTTGGGGAATATTATAAATACTGGGTTTGAACAAAGAACGTTAGAGCGGCCATTGCAATTTGGGAAACACTGCTCTCCGGGTGATCTAGACATCTGTACACTTATGCTGAAATCTTGTGATATGAATAAAACTTATGATCAAAGTTCAGTATAAGCGGACTCCTTTGTTACAGCATTATTAGCAACATTGACTCGACACTACACATGTTTTTACAAAAAATATACAAAAAATATAGATTTAGTTAGATAAACTTGGATTTTTTGGCAAGGACATATACAGGATGCTACCCTCCACAATATAACCTTCATTCCAAACCAAAACTACAAACCTACAACCTGATTTTGGACGGAATTACCTGGAATTACCTGGAAGGCTTTCTACTACCAAGGATTACTATTCCCAAGCTATACAGCAAACAGAAACCTGAAACACCATCCAACCTGGAACTGAATGAGTAATGTTTAGTCTGAAGCTATTTTTTACTTTAAAAAACCAAGAAGAAAAATACATTACAATTATATATTTTACTTTATAAGGACTGAATGCTAAGGCTACCAAGCTTGCTAGTACAAAGAGATACAACTTCAAATAGCACTGACGTGTGAAGTGAGAGGTGTCAAAGCCCTTGAGCCCAACAATGGCAGGAGAGTCGCACAGTCTACTCCAACCAAATGGAGAGGCCTTAGAAGCACCCTCCCGCTGTTCAGAGGTCATTAAAATACAGTACCCTCTGAATGTAAAGAATGATAAGACACGAAAAGAGTACAAAATGAAGCTCCTTATGGGAAATCAGGAAACATTTTTTGCTGACTTTTATAACATTTACATTTACATTTTACATTTTAGTCATTTAGCAGACGCTCTTATCCAGAGCGACTTACAGTTAGTGAATACATTTTTTTTTTTTTTTTTTTTTTTTTTATACTGCCCCCCCGTGGGAAGCGAACCCACAACCCTGGCGTTGCAAACGCCATGCTCTATCAACTGAGCCACATCCCTGCCGGCCATTCCCTCCCCTACCCTGGACGACGCTGGGCCAATTGTGCGCCGCCCATGAGTCTCCCGGTCACGGCCGGCTGCGACAGAGCCTGGATTCGAACCAGGATCTCTAGTGGCACAGTTAGCACTGCGATGCAGTGCCTTAGACCACTGCGCCACTCAGGAGTTACGTGAGAATGCTATTCATTGACTACAGCTCAGCATTCAACACCATAGTGCCCTCAAAGCTCATCACTAAGCTAAGGATCCTGTGACTAAACACCTCCCTCTGCAACTGGATCCTGGACTTCCTGATGGGCCGCCCCCAGGTGGTAAGGGTAGGTAACAACACATCTGCCACACTGATCCTCAACACGGGGGCCCCTCAGGGGTGCGTGCTCAGTCCCCTCCTGTACTCCCTGTTCACCCATGACTGCATGGCCAGGCACGACTCCAACACCATCATTAAGTTTGCCGACGACACAACAGTGGTAGGCCTGATCACGACAACGATGAGACAGCCTATAGGGAGGAGGTCAGAGACCTGGCCATGTGGTGCAAGGATAACAACCTCTCCCTCAACGTAACCAAGACAAAGGAGATGATTGTGGACTACAGGGAAAAAAAGAGGACTGAGCACGCCCCCATTCTCATCGACGGGGCTGTAGTGGAACAGGTTGAGAGCTTCAAGTTCCTTGGTGTCCACATCACCAACAAACTATCATGTTCCAAACACACCAAGACAGTCATGAAGAGGGCACGACAAAGCCTATTCCCCATCAGGAGACTGAAAAGATTTGGCATGGGTCCTCAGATCCTAAAAAAATTATACAGCTGCACCATCGAGAGCACCCTGACTGGTTGCATCACCGCCTGGTATGGCAACTGCTTGGCCTCCGACCGCAAGGCACTACAGAGGGTAGTGCGTACGGCCCAGTACATCACTGGGGCCAAGCTTCCTGCCATCCAGGACCTCTATACCAGGCAATGTCAGAGGAAGGCCCTCAAAATTGTCAAAGACTCCAGCCACCCTAGTCATAGACTGTTCTCTCTGCTACCGCACGGCAAGCGGTACCGGAGTGCCAAGTCTAGGTCCAAAAGACTTCTCAACAGCTTGTACCACCAAGCCATAAGACTCCTGAACAGCTAATCATGGCTACCCGGACTATTTGCACTGACCCCCCACCCCCATCCCCACCCCATCTTTTTACGCTGCTGCTACTCTGTTAATTATTTATGCATAGTCACTTTAACTCTACCCACATGTACATATTACTTCAACTACCTCAACTAGCTGGTGCCCCTGCACATTGACTCTGCACCGGTACATAAGCAACCTTATCTTCCACACAGACCATCCCCTGGCATGGCACAGTGCTATACTAGCACACTACCCCTCTGTTAAGGGGGGGGTGGGGCGGGGTGTTAGCGATGGGTGGAAACTCAGGATACTAGACAACGAGGACTCTGAGTCTATATAAATCTGGAATAGTTTTGGTACAGGGCAACACCAAACAGTTCCAGCTAGACTTTCACTTAATCAAAGAAATAGCTCAGCAGGAGAAGCTCTCACTTGAGAAAGATACCCCCACCCCGAGCGGGTCAGACCAGACCTCTTCATTAAATAACCCCACAGAGCAAACCCAAGCGGTAAGTCAACTTCCCAGCACAGAGTACTACTCCCTCATTGAAGTGAAGGATAAATGATATGCGTCAACAGCAACCTTGGGAAAATCCTCTGCACTATAATTAACAGCAGACTAGTTAATTTCCTCAGTGAAAACAATGCACTGAGCAAATGTCAAATTGTTTTTTTTTACCAAATTACCATACGAAAGACCACGTATTCACTCTGCACACCCTAATCGACAAACAAACAAACCAAAACAAAGGCAAAGTCTTCTCATGCTTTGTTGATTTCAAAAAAGCTTTTGACTCAATTTGGCATGAGGGTCTGCTATACAAATTGATGGAAAGTGGGGTTGGGGGAAAAACATACAACATTATAAAATCCATGTACACAAACAACAAGTGTGCAGTTAAAATAGGCAAAAAACACACACATTTCTTTCCACAGGGCCGTGGGGTGAGACAGGGATGCAGTTTAAGCCCCACCCTCTTCAACATATATATCATTGAATTGGCGAGGGCACTAGAACAGTCTGCAGCACCCAGCCTCACCCTACTAGAATCTGAAGTCAAATGTCTACTGTTTGCTGATGATCTGGTGCTTCTGTCACCAACCAAGGAGGGCCTACAGCAGCACCTAGATCTTCTGCAAAGATTCAATCAGACCTGGGCCCTGACAGTAAATCTCAGTAAGACAAAAATAATGGTGTTCCAAAAAAGGTCTAGTTGCCAGGACCACAAATACAAATTCCATCTAGACAGCGTTGCCCGAGAGCACACAAAAAACTATACATACCTCGGCCTAAACATCAGCGCCACAGGTAACTTCCAAAAAGCTGTGAACGATCTGAGAGACAAGGCAAGAAGGGCCTTCTATGCCATCAAAATGAACATAACATTTGACATACCAATTAGGATCTGGCTAAAAATACTTGAATCAGTTGTAGAACCCATTGCCATTTATGGTTGTGAGGTCTGGGGTCCGCTCACCAACCAAGAATTCACTAAATGGGACAAACACCAAATTGAGACTGCATGCAGAATTCTGCAAAAATATCCTCTGTGTACAACGAAAAACACCAAATAATGCATGCAGAGCAGAATTAGGCTGATACCTGCTAATGATCAAAATCCAGAAAAGAGCCGTTAAATTCTATAACCACTTAAAAGGAAGCGATTCCCAAACCTTCCATAACAAAGCCATCACCTACAAAGAGATGAACTTGGAGAAGAGTCCCCTAAGTAAGCTGGTCCTGGGGCTCGGTTCACAAACACAAACAGACCCCACAGAGCCCCAGGACAACAACAACAACACAATTAGACCCAACCAAATCATGAGAAAACAAAAAGAGAATTACTTGACACATTGGAAAGAATTAACAAAATAAAACAGAGCAAACTAGAATGATATTTGGCTCTAAACAGAGAGTACACAGTAATATGACATCTTTATACAATATTTATTGTTTATTTCATGTTTGTTTACTATCTCCTTCACTTGCTTTGGCAATGTTAACATATGTTTCCCATGCCAATAAAGCCCTTAAATTGAATTGAAATTGAAAGAGAGAGAGAGAGAGAGAGAGAGAGAGAGAGAGAGAGAGAGAGAGAGAGAGAAAAAAAAAGAAATAATGTCTAAACTCTGGACACACGTTTTTACATCACCATGACACACACACACACGCACATACACACACATACACAGGCACACTATCTTTTTCCACACACACTCTTCAACTCCTCAGCTGATTGATGTCTGGGGTAAGACCAATGGTAATTACAACACAGCATCACATCACACATGTTAAAAACACACAATGTCAACAGAACCTCCACAGGTCACCTCAGGTCGATATCCTCTAACCCCTGACCCCAGAGAGACTTGACCCTGGTGATCCCACCCACTGTATGCTGCCTTGTAAGGCTGTGTAACAGGCTGTGTTGTCTCCGTAACCTTTAAATGGCAGACACATGTCTGGCTGAAAATACGGTGTCCCGTATACGGGACGGTTGAGCTAAGGTGCGCTAATGTGATTAGCATAACTGTTGTAAGTAAAAGCAAACTTTCCAGGACATAGACATGTCTTATATGGGCAGAAAGCTTAAATTCTTGTTAATCTAACTGCACTGTCCAATTTACAGTAGCTATTACAGTGAAAAAATACCATGCTATTGTTTGAGGAGAGTGCACAACAACAAAAAACGTATCACGGCAAGTTGTTTGATACATTCACCTCTGAAGGTAAATAATGTACTTACATTCAGTAATCTTGCTCTGATTTGTCATCCTGAGGGTCCCAGAGATAAAATGTAGCATAGTTGTGTTTGATAATATCAATTTTTATATTCAAATGTAGGAACTGGGTTCTACAGTTTGAACCCTTGCTGTCTCTGGCTCCACACCCACCTCGCCCGGCCATCTAGATGTGTGAAAGTTAAATAATAATAATAATAATAATATGCCATTTAGCAGACGCTTTTATCCAAAGCGACTTACAGTCATGCGTGCATAAATTTTTTTCTGTATATGGGTGGTCCCGGGGATCTAACCCACTACCCTGGCGTTACAAGCACCATGCTCTACCAGCTGAGCTACAGAGGACCACCAAAGTTAGTGTATAAGCTAATGATCCATCATGTATGACATTCCTGGGAGTGTGTAAACTTACATTTTGTATAACCATATCATTTTTGTATGTTCTCTATAGTTATGTACTTGAAAATGTATCAATTGACCAATTCGGCACATTTGGGCAGACTTGATACAAAATAGTCCAGTATTACAATGCTTCACTGGATCAATCTGAAACTTTGCACACACACTGCTGCCATCTAGTGGCCAAAATCTAAATTGCGCCTAAACTGCAATATTATATTGTGGCCTTTCTCTTGCATTTCAAAGATGATGGAACAACAACAAAAAATATTATATTTTACCAGATCTAATGTGTTATATTCTCCTACATTAATTTCACATTTCCACAAACTTCAAAGTGTTTCCTTTCAAATGGTATCAAGAATATGCATATCCTTGCTTCAGGTCCTGAGCTACAGGCAGTTAGATTTGGGTATGTCATTTTAAGCGAAAATTGAAAAAAAGGGTCCGGTCCTTAAGAGGTTAACTAACATGCTACCTGAGCTACTGAGGTGGACACTGACGTGTCAATCCTGACC
>NW_028159132.1:27500-75000 GCF_964263955.1 Coregonus lavaretus
TAAGAACAATTTCTACACAAATTGGACACAGGTGAGGAGAGAGAGTAACAAGGAGAGAGAGAGAGAGAGAGAGAGAGAGAGAGAGAGAGAGAGAGAGAGAGAGAGAGAGAGAGAGAGAGAGAGAGAGAGAGAGAGAAAGAAGAGAGTGTGTGTGTGTGTGTGTGTGTGTGTGTGTGTGTGTGTGTGTGTGTGTGTGGAGGCAGGAATGATATTACCAATACAGCCTTAACTTTGAGATGCATGAAATACATTGTGTGTGAACTTGGCCTTGGAGTTACAGGGCTTATGATGGCTTAGAGGGGTTTCTAAAGAAGCAGGTGAGAGGAGAGGAGAGACGGAGTGAAGAGGAGGAAGAGAGGAGGATTGGGCCCCTCTCTCACTCTCTAAGACCTCTGATTGTCTGTGAAACTATGCTGTCACTTTCTTCACTGCTTCTCTCTCATTTGGTGGTAAGAAAAAGCATAATCATCTCAGCGATATGGATCAGCAACAGCAGAAAAGAGTGTGTGGTTTGTGAAAAGCAGTGATGAAACTCTGCCCTTATTAAATATTATAAGTTGAAAAGTTATAAGGTTATAAAGTTAGAGAAACTTCAGAGTCAGGTTATTATTGAATGAGTTTTTGTATCGAAATGAAGCTGAGCTTTTGAGAAAGCCTCATACATGTAGCTTATGAAGCACCACAGTAAGAAAATAACGTCTCATTGATTTTAAACATGGGGAGAAAATAATATTATCTTCCACTAATAATCAGTTGTAATCCATAGAAGAGATGCTAAAAGCCATTTAACGAAAGTAAGAGATCGATTGAAGTAGAGTTTGACCTCCTAGAGAATTCTGGGAGAAAAGGTTAATGTAGGGCGGCAGGTAGCCTAGCAGTTAAGAGCCTTGGGTCAGTAACCGAAAGGTTGCTGGTTTGAATCCCTGAGCTGACTAGGTGACAAGTATGTTGACGTGCCCTTGAGCAAGGCACTTAACTCTAGTTGCTCTGGATAAGAGTGTCTGCTAAATGACAAAAATGTATAACGTTAGAACAATTCCTGAGTGTTTTCAATAACTCCTTCAGCTCTCAGATACATATGACAGCAAGCTGCAGTTGGTAATATCCTATTCTACTCTTCACTATTCTATTATTTTTTATGTACAGTGGGGGAAAAAAGTATTTAGTCAGCCACCAATTGTGCAAGTTCTCCCACTTAAAAAGATGAGAGAGGCCTGTAATTTTCATCATAGGTACACGTCAACTATGACAGACAAATTGAGAAAAAAAATCCAGAAAATCACATTGTAGGATTTTTAATGAATTTATTTGCAAATTATGGTGGAAAATAAGTATTTGGTCACCTACAAACAAGCAAGATTTCTGGCTCTCACAGACCTGTAACTTCTTCTTTAAGAGACTCCTCTGTCCTCCACTCGTTACCTGTATTAATGGCACCTGTTTGAACTTGTTATCAGTACAAAAGACACCTGTCCACAACCTCAAACAGTCACACTCCAAACTCCACTATGGCCAAGACCAAAGAGCTGTCAAAGGACACCAGAAACAAAATTGTAGACCTGCACCAGGCTGGGAAGACTGAATCTGCAATAGGTAAGCGGCTTGGTTTGAAGAAATCAACTGTGGGAGCAATTATTAGGAAATGGAAGACATACAAGACCACTGATAATCTCCCTCGATCTGGGGCTCCACGCAAGATCTCACCCCGTGGGGTCAAAATGATCACAAGAACGGTGAGCAAAAATCCCAGAACCACACGGGGGGACCTAGTAAATGACCTGCAGAGAGCTGGGACCAAAGTAACAAAGCCTACCTTCAGTAACACACTACGCCGCCAGGGACTCAAATCCTGCAGTGCCAGACATGTCCCCCTGCTTAAGCCAGTACATGTCCAGGCCCGTCTGAAGTTTGCTAGAGTGCATTTGGATGATCCAGAAGAGGATTGGGAGAATGTCATATGGTCAGATGAAACCAAAATAGAACTTTTTGGTAAAAACTCAACTCGTCGTGTTTGGAGGACAAAGAATGCTGAGTTGCATCCAAAGAACACCATACCTACTGTGAAGCATGGGGGTGGAAACATCATGCCTTGGGGCTGTTTTTCTGCAAAGGGACCAGGACGACTGATCCGTGTAAAGGAAAGAATGAATGGGGCCATGTATCGTGAGATTTTGAGTGAAAACCTCCTTCCATCAGCAAGGGCATTGAAGATGAAACGTGGCTGGGTCTTTCAGCATGACAATGATCCCAAATACACCGCCCGGGCAACGAAGGAGTGGCCTAGCCAGTCTCCAGATCTCAACCCCATAGAAAATCTTTGGAGGGAGTTGAAAGTCCGTGTTGCCCAGCGACAGCCCCAAAACATCACTGCTCTAGAGAAGATCTGCATGGAGGAATGGGCCAAAATATCAGCAACAGTGTGTGAAAACCTTGTGAAGACTTACAGAAAACGTTTGACCTGTGTCATTGCCAAAAAAGGGTATATAACAAAGTATTGAGAAACTTTTGTTATTGACCAAATACTTATTTTCCACCATAATTTGCAAATAAATTCATTAAAAATCCTACAATGTGATTTTCTGGATTCATTTTGTCTGTCATAGTTGACGTGTACCTATGATGAAAATTACAGGCCTCTCTCATCTTTTTAAGTGGGAGAACTTGCACAATTGGTGGCTGACTAAATATTTTTTCCCCCACTGTATGGAACTAAGAAGGACTGAATTGAGTGACGTGTGTTGTCAGGTGTATAAATAATGGTGCTACTTTGTCCCAAAATGTTGTATGAAATTCTATGGGAAAGCCATCCATTCCTGGTGCTTTTCTCCATGCTAATGTTTTAACAGTATCTAATATGTTTTTGGGGTGATCTCTGTTTTTAGTAATTATTTTTTGTCTGCTGATAATTGCTTCAGGGCTGTTGAATCTAAGAAGGCTATAGGATCCGTCCAACTGTTGTTTAATACTGATTTATATACATTTTCATAGAAGCTTTTAAAAGTTATTCATCGTTTTTGAGTTAGCGTGTATTTGTTTTGTGAGAGCTGTGAGATATTTACCAGGTTTGCCATTAAGTAGTATGCTTTATTTGAGTTTAACCTGTAGTTGTTGGCTCTCTTCAAAGTAAAATATGTTATTCCTGTTTATGTTCAGATGTATTTTTCTTTACCTTGTAAAGATTTTTTAAGGCCTTTTTCTAAAATAGTGATTTCTTTAATTTCTTTCTTTAATTGTAATTTCTAAATCAGATTGTTTTTTTTGTTTTTTTTAATGTTTTTTTATTTTTTTATTTTACTTTTGACTGGTATGAGTTTATAATTCCCCTAATGTATGCCTTAAAGGCATCCCAGATTTATTTTTCATTTTTTCGTTTACGTATATTTTATAAATTTTGCATCCAGAAGATGCGCTCTGTTCATTCTCCAAATTCTGTCAGTAAGTGTATTTTCTATTTGTGTAATTAAGCATGATACCGGAGAATGATCCGATTTTCACTTTATCATGCTTTTTTAAATTCAGTAAATTGTTGAGTGCATTTTTGGAAATAAAGATGTAGTCAATTCTTGAATAGCTTTTCTTACTTTGAGAAAAAAGGAATAGTCTTTTGTAGTTGGGAATAGTAATCTCCAGGTGTCCTGTAAATTATTTGTAGAGGCTCCCTAAATGTGCCTTTTTTATTACTATGTCTGTCAGTCTTATAGAATGTATGATTTAGGTCAGCCGCTAAAATAATTGTTCCTGTCTGGATTTGATCCAATATAGCTTAAATTCTATCTAAAAACACCAGATTTGCTCCTGGTGGGATATACAATCAAATCAATGTGTATGTTTCTCCATGTAAGGTACAATTCAGAAAATTGCCTTCTTGGTCCATATGCTGGGATTTAAGGGAAAATTGTCTATTATTATTTAGCAGGATGCCTACACCTCTGCTGTTACTACAGTAGGTGGCAGCATAGGCCTCTCCAACCCAGCTCCTCTTTAAATATTCAATTTCTCATTTTTTAAATGTAACTATTGCAAGAAAACCACACCTACTGACAATCTCTTTGTGTTCGTGAACCATATGCTTTTTTTCCCCATTATGGAGCCCATGCACATTCCATGTGATAATTTGGATTTTGTTGGTATTTACTTGTATAGAATCAAAGTTAACCTTATCTGTTATGCATATCATTGAAGAACCAAATAAAACATTTTAGCAGACATGACATATGAGGGCGGTGGGCATTCCATAGAATGGGAGGATCATAGTATAAATACGTAGTTATTGTATACATTGCATATATAGAGTGTTTGGGCATGTGGTCTGAGCAAACATTTAACAAAAAAACACACAGAAAACTAAAACTAAAACCATAAAGCAAAGTATGTCATTGTACTTCAGGCACTATGCCTTTTTAAGGCTTTTAAGCTCCAACTCCTCTCCTAATGTACCAAAATAAAACTGTGGATTATGTAATTGTACATACATTGGAGAAAGACTTCCGCTTAAGTACTGTGGTCAGTTTTTATTACCTTATAAATTAAATGTAAGTATAGTGGCTGGTGGGAATCTACTTGGGGAGAGTGGGTCCTCAGAGAGACTGTAATGGGATGAGTGGAGGCCTCACTCACACCTCAGAGAAGTGTCTGATGTCCTCCCAGTCACCCCATCTCAATCCCCTGGATAAAGCCCCTCTCCATTCTAAACAATAACCACCATTGAATCTTAGTTATAATGACAAACAAAGACTAATAACGTCTCGACATCCTTTCCTAATCTGTCCAGAACTCTTATTCATTTTACAGTGGGTTAACAAGTAATAATACTTTGTAGTATAATTAAGTCCTTTCTTATCTCTCTCCCAAACCAAATCCAACCCTCTACACCACCCACTCCCAGTTCTCCCCCTTCACTCCAACCAAGCCAAGCTTGTCCCACCTTCCCATCCTTGCCCTCTCTTTCCCACCCAGGCCAGGTTTATCACCACCTCCCACCCTTGCCCTCTCTTTCCCACCCAGGCCAGGTTTATCACCACCTCCCATCCTTGCCCTCTCTTTCCCACCCAGGCCAAGTTTATCACCACCTCCCATCCTTGCCCTCTCTTTCCCACCCAGGCCAGGTTTATCACCACCTCCCATCCTTGCGCTCTCTTTCCCACCCAGGCCAAGTTTATCACCACCTCCCATCCTTGCCCTCTCTTTCCCACCCAGGCCAAGTTTATCACCACCTCCTGTCTTTCCCCTCCTCCCTTCTCAGACACATTTACACCCTTACTCATCCATTCTCCTTCATTCACACACAACATATCCCCTATGCCCCTGCACACCCATTCTCTCCCGCCCTCCTATACATATTCATGTTCACCCTCCTTCACGCTCCCATTCATATGCACAGACACATACACACACACATACACCCACTCACACCCTCTTGCCCACACACACACACATCCATAGAACAATTATTGACAATTATATATTTCCTATATTTCCTCTTTTATACTGTCTTTCCATTGTCCATGTATCTCATTGGCATCAGTTAACTCTATCGTTACTTCCTAGAGAATAAAAGTTACTTGGGGACGATAGAGTCTGGATTGTATTGGGGGGAGGGGGAAATAATATTGTCTCAATTTACAATAATCTGGTCTTGGGCATCAGTGTATGTAGCCTAGTGTGCTTATCACCTTTTCCCACTTCTTCCTCTCCTCAGGGCATTGGGCTATCCTTCTACTGGAAAGGTTTCCTGCAGCCTGTTCAGTGCTTCATCAGCGCTTGTGAACTCCATCCTCTGTGTTCCCTTCCACACCCACAGCACTGCCGGGAATCGGAGTTGAGACTTGATTCCTTTTTCCTCCAGTGACTGTCTGATTGGAATGATTGCTTGCGTTTTATCCTCAGTTTAGCAGACAGGTCCTGGAAGAATTTAATGGACTGGCCATTGATTTTTATCTCCTTTCCCCTTGTGCCATCAGAAGGTTGACTTTGGTCTGATAGTTCCACATCCTCCGGTGATACATCCACGGCAATCTTCTCCGATATGAGCTTCATCACGTAGCTGAAAACTTCTCCTTTTTCCTCATCTTCCGGTTGGGACAATATTCTCATATTATTTTTGTCTTGTTCTGTTTTCTTGCTGGTCCAGTTCATCTTCTAAAGTTGGCACTTTTGTTTTCAGAAGGCCCATTTTGTTGTCCTGTTCGTCCACGTGCCAACCCTGTATATGCATATCTGAAACGATAGACTATACTATCTTTTCGAGCAAATCTATTTTTTTACAACAAATTGTAACAGTTGGTTTGTTTTGGTGTACATTGAGAGCAATTTTAGCTATGTTTGTCTTTTCCTCTAAGGGAAACCATGGCTTGTTGGGTTCGAGTCGCAACGTTGCTTTACCCACAGATTGGTTCGCTGTTGTATATAACTGACCGCTCGCTCTCTCCCAGTTACTTGGGGATATATTGATCTATTGACTTTAGAGGCATCATTTAAACTACACTGCTCAAAAAAATAAAGGGAACACTAAAATAACACATCCTAGATCAGAATGAATGAAATAATCTTATTAAATACTTTTTTCTTTACATAGTTGAATGTGCTGACAACAAAATCACACAAAAATTATCAATGGAAATCAAATTTATCAACCCATGGAGGTCTGGATTTGGAGTCACCCTCAAAATTAAAGTGGAAAACCACACTACAGGCTGATCCAACTTTGATGTAATGTCCTTAAAACAAGTCAAAATGAGGCTCAGTATTGTGTGTGGCCTCCACGTACCAGTATGACCTCCCTACAATGCCTGGGCATGCTCCTGATAAGGTGGCGGATGGTCTCCTGAGGGATCACCTCCCAGACCTGGACTAAAGCATCCGCCAACTCCTGGACAGTCTGTGGTGCAACGTGGCGTTGGTGGATGGAGCGAGACATGATGTCCCAGATGTGCTCAATTGGATTCAGGTCTGGGGAACGGGCGGTCCATAGCATCAATGCCTTCCTCTTGCAGGAACTGCTGACACACTCCACCCACATGAGGTCTAGCATTGTCTTGCATTAGGAGGAACCCAGGGCCAACCGCACCAGCATATGGTCTCACAAGGGGTCTGAGGATCTCATCTCGGTACCTAATGGCAGTCAGGCTACCTCTGGCGAGCACATGGAGGGCTGTGCGGCCCCCCAAAGAAATGCCAACCCACACCATGACTGACCCACCGCCAAACCGGTCATGCTGGAGGATGTTGCAGGCAGCAGAACGTTCTCCACGGCGTCTTCAGACTCTGTCACGTCTGTCACGTGCTCAGTGTAAACCTGCTTTCATCTGTGAAGAGCACAGGGTGCCAGTGGCGAATTTGCCAATCTAGGTGTTCTCTGGCAAATGCCAAACGTCCTGCACAGTGTTGGGCTGTAAGCACAACCCTCACCTGTGGACGCCGGGCCCTCATACCACCCTCATGGAGTCTGTTTCTGACCGTTTGAGCAGACACATGCACATTTGTGGCCTGCTGGAGGTCATTTTGCAGGGCTCTGGCAGTGCTCCTCCTGCTCCTCCTTGCACAAAGGCAGAGGTAGCAGTCCTGCTGCTGGGTTGTTGGCCTCCTCCACGTCTCCTGGTAGCGCCTCCATGCTCTGGACACTATGCTGACAGACACAGCAAACCTTCTTGCCACAGCTCGCATTGATGTGCCATCCTGGATGAGCTGCACTACCTGAGCCACTTGTGTGGGTTGTAGACTCCGTCTCATGCTACCACTAGAGTGAAAGCACCGCCAGCATTCAAAAGTGACCAAAACATCAGCCAGGAAGCATAGGAACTGAGAAGTGGTCTGTGGTCACCACCTGCAAAACCAGTCCTTTATTGGGGGTGTCTTGCTAATTGCCTATAATTTCCACCTGTTGTCTATTCCATTTGCACAACAGCATGTTACATTTATTGTCAATCAGTGTTGCTTCCTAAGTGGACAGTTTGATTTCACAGAAGTGTGATTGACTTGGAGTTACATTGTGTTGTTTAAGTGTCCCCTTTATTTTTTTGAGCAGTGTATATTGTCTGGCTTCTACATATAACCACAGTTTTGACTGTACAAAACAGAGCTACTCTCTCCCCATGTGTCCTATCGGTACGCACATGTGCCTTCTCTATTAAATTCTATTCAGTCCTATTCTATTCTACTCTACTCTACTCTATTCTGGTCCCAGTAAAGATTGGGATAAACATACAGCCAATTATCATGCTGCTGTGCTCTGGAGCTGTCCATGGTGCTGACCACTGCAGCTCACTGCATGCAACAGTGGCCCACGAGGCCCATTCAATCAACTATATCCTTACAGTACAGGTTATACATTCTCAATGAACCCCCACTGCAGTGTTGCTTTAGCTGCAATTGATTGAATATAAAAATACAAATAAAATAATACAACATATACGATATATACACTCATTCAAGTATGAAAAAATTTATGCACTCTGGATTAGAGCGTCTGCTAAATGACTAAAATGTAAAATGTAAAATGTATGCCATGATAGTACAATTATACACAGCAAATTGGCCAGTGTAACCTAGTGTTGATTTTTCAGTGTAACATTTCTAAGG
This sequence comes from Coregonus lavaretus, assembly GCF_964263955.1. NCBI lineage: Eukaryota > Metazoa > Chordata > Actinopteri > Salmoniformes > Salmonidae > Coregonus > Coregonus lavaretus. The sequence goes on from NW_028159132.1 coordinate 36,078, forward strand.
TTGATACAGATGTTAAATTAACTATGTAAGTGTTAAATTAACACTTGTTGGTGTAAAATAACCTCAGTGTTGGTATTAATAACCAGTGTTATACTAAATGGTTAAGGTAGTCTCATGTTTTAGTCTTTCTGACCAAGAAGTCACTCCGAATGCAGGTTGCGGGTGAATAAATATTCAAAATGTTGGATATCCCCAATCTGGCTGGATTCAATAGGAATTGCACAACACTTTGCAAGCCAGCATGATGTGACGTGCAGGCCTTATGTGGCCTGTAAACCATACGTTTCAGGCCACTATAATAGAGTAAAACTAGGTCCTCAAAGTAAGGCCTTATGAAATATGTGATGTATTGTGTTAAATAATTACATTTTAATGATAACATATTTGCTTAGGATCTCCCTTGGTGAAGGCCACAGGACTGAAAATGGATGAATGCAAATACCATGTCCCTGTCACTAACAAATACAGTCATGGGTGATAACTCTACAATTCACTGGAAATGCAAGGCACTTTGGGAAATAAGACTTTACACTAAGCAGTGTGTCAATTTAACACTGAAAAGTGTGGACACGTATAGACAAGTTACATTTAACACTGTACGTAAGCATATTTCCAATGACCAAGCAGAAACAATTCAATTAGCAATATCGAAGAAAGAGTGAATTGTTCCTTGATATGAATATTCAACAGAATAAACTTGTTATCTCTGGTTTTGATTTTAAAGCAGTTCAATGTATCAGATTGAACTATGAATACATTCAACGTTATCTTTTGAACATTCTGGTAACCTAAACGGATTAATAAAATAAATTGCAGACAGTGCTGCCTCCTGCACACCTAATGCCATAAAACAGTAATAAGATAGACGTTCTAAAAAGTCAGGTATATCACTATGCATTCACTGCAGCGTTACACAGCGTACAAAACAGACTCAAATGACAAAGCAATTCTTTATTTCTTGAAAGAGAAAAATGACCAGCTAGATTTACTTCCTATTTATTTTTGTTTGATTACACCCCACAGAGACAAAGAGAGACAGCATCAAAAATATTATTTCATTATCAAAACATTACACGCTAGATACCTACTCTGGCAGAAGGAGAGCCAGTATTACTAGACAAAAAAAAGTTGAAAACATCTACAGAATTATAGACAAAAAATTGATAGAAATAAAGGAAGTAAAAAAGAGAAAGAGAGAATTCTCTAGGGACTGATTTCCCAACATCCTACTCTGCGGTTTGCAGAGAAATGACAGAAAAGCAGGAAGTGTTTAACTACGGGGTGTACGTGGGTAAAGATTCTCCCCTCACTCCCCGGGGAAGAGAATGATGCTTGCACTAGCAGATTTATTGCACAGTATTGACTTAACAGGAGTTGAAAACCAGCCGTCTCCAAAAAAAAAAAGAAGAGGCAGAGAGGAAAAGAGAGAGGGAAAGCAAGAAAGAGAGAGAGAGAGAGATAGAGAAAGGGAGAGAGAGAGAGAGAAAGAGAAATAAATATAAAAAAAGAAAGAATGAGAGAGCTAGAGCAAAGAGAGGGAAAGAAAAAGAGAGAAAGAAACTGAGAAAGAGAGACAGAGGGGAAAATAGAAAGGAAATCCTATATGATAAGATAGAGAGATAAATGCACTAGATAGGCAGTGTGGTGTCGTGTTTAGCTGTGAACCTGGGCGGTGCAGTTTAAAGGCATGAATAAAGAGCAGTAACCTGATGAAGACTCTGAATGACGAAATCTCTCTGTGACTGAACTCAGCAAGCCAGTCAAGCTCAATGCCAACGCTGCTTACTCAATTGCTAGCATGAGCCTCCTTCCCTCTCTCAGCAACCTCTGTCTCTCACAGTAGCCCAGAGAAAAACACAAACACTACCAAACAAGATGTACCTTTCAGACGTTAAAACCATGTTTCTTTCCCTTGTCCTAAATTAAAACCTTTGTATTGTAAATTCATAGATAACATACACAGTGTATTGTCCCGTTTAACGTTCACAGACAGGCACACAGAAACACACACACATCTGTAATTCTAATCATCAATGTGGTCCTCTGTAGCTCAGCTGGTAGAGCACGGCGCTTGTAACACCAAGGTAGTGGGTTCGATCCCCGGGACCACCCATACACAAAAAAATGTATGCACGCATGACTGTAAGTCGCTTTGGATAAAAGCGTCTGCTAAATGGCATATTATTATTATTATATCAAGGCGCAGGTCAGGACAGATAAAAGAGGGAGCCTGAAAAGGGATTACATAAGAGACTGCAGTATTTTGGTCTTTCTTATGTTTCCTTTTTGGGTGAGCAGGAACTGTTCCTTAATTTGGGTGAGACTCTTTCGTCTAATCTTATCAGAATAAGAGCTAAAACAGAAAGCTGTTCTACGAACCCCAATTATATAATACTGATGTCATTCCATTCAGTTAAGCGCACAAGAAAACTGAGCAGCAGATATAAAAAAACAAGGTAAAAAAACTTAGATCATCATAAGAAAGTAATAAATAAAATATATGTATACCAGAAGCACATGAGAAGAATGAAAAAGAAACAAAGAAATACAAAAGGCATAGTGTTCCTCCTTCTGTGACTGCACCAAACAGACTAAGAAATCTCAACTGTGGTCTGATCAATGCAACATCCACTGATGTTCTTTTATGCTTCAACATTATTACGCAACACAGAGACAATGTTGCTAGCGCATTTACAGCCCTTACTGTGAAACAACCTTCAAATACACTTCTGCTATAAGAATTATACTGTTCACGTGTGCGTCTATAAATGCAGAACTTCCACAAGACGTATGTTCACATTAAATAGTGCATTTCCAAAAGCATAACACCTCTCGCTCTCTTTCTCGCTCTCTGTTTAGTCAGAAAGAAAAACCCTCCAAAACTACTTTTCACCAGAGGAGCTCAAGAAGATATTGATGTCAGTTTAGAAACCCGTTAGCTGGGACACACTAGATGTCAAACTGCTGAATTTATGCTGTTAGAAATGGTTGTGACAAAAAGGACCATGAACAAATATTTTTTTTTACTATACACTCTTCAGTATCAGCTGTTCTAACAATCTATAATTTCACATTTTCATTTTGTTCATCAAATGTTCTGTTTTCAACCCCAGGATCCAAGCCACTTACAGTATTCACCCCCCTTGGCAAGTATTCACCCCCCTTGGCATTTTTCCTATTTTGTTGCCTTACAATCTGGAATTAAAATTGATTTTGGGGGAGGTTGTATCATTTGATTTACACAACATGGCTACCACTTTGAAGATGCTAAATATTTTTTATTGTGAAACAAACAAGAAATAAGACAAAAAAAACTGAAAACTTGAGCGTGCATAACTATTCACCCCCCAAAAGTCAATACTTTGTAGAGCCACCATTTGCAGCAATTACAGCTGCAAGTCTCATGGGGTATGTCTCTATAAGATTGGCACATCTAGCCACTGGGATTTTTGCCAATTATTCAAGGCAAAACTGCTCCAGCTCCTTCAAGTTGGATGGGTTCCACTGGTGTACAGCAATCTTTAAGTCATACCACAGATTCTCAATTGGATTGAGATCTGGGCTTTAACTAGGCCATTCCAAGACATTTAAACGTTTCCCCTTAAACCACTCAAGTGTTGCTTTAGCAGTATGCTTAGGGTCACTGTCCTGCTGGAAGGTGAACCTCCGTCCCAGTCTCAAATCTCTGGAAGACTGAAACAGGTTTCCCTCAAGAATTTCCCTGTATTTAGCGCCATCCATCATTCCTTCAATTCTGACCAGTTTCCCAGTCCCTGCCGATGAAAAACATCCCACAGCATGATACTGCCACCACCATGCTTCACTGTGGGGATGGTGTTCTCAGGGTGATGAGAGGTGTTGGGTTTGCGCCAGACATAGCGTTTTCCTTAATGGCCAAAAAGCTCAATTTTAGTCTCATCTGACCAGAGTACCTTCTTCCATATGTTTGGGGAGTCTCCCATGTGACTTTTGGCGAACACCAAATGTGTTTGCTTATTTTTTTTCTGGCTTTTTTCTGGCCACTCTTCCGTACATCCCAGCTCTGTGGAGTGTATGGCTTAAAGTGGTCCTATGGACAGATACTCCAATCTCCGCTGTGGAGCTTTGCAGCTCCTTCAGGGTTATCTTTGGTCTCTTTGTTGCCTCTCTGATTAATGCTCTCCTTGCCTGGTCTGTGGGTTTTGGTGGGCTGCCCTCTCTTGGCAGGTTTGTTGTGGTGCCATATTATTTCCATTTTTTAATAATGGATTTAATGGTTCTCCGTGGGATGTTCAAAGTTTTGAATATTTTTTTATAACCCAACTCTGATCTGTACTTCTCCACAACTTTGTCCCTGACCTGTTTGGAGAGCTAATTGGTCTTCATGGTGCCGCTTGCTTGGTGGTGCCACTTGTTTAGTGGTGTTGCAGACTCTGGGCCTTTCAGAACAGGTGTATATATGCTGAGATCATGTGACACTTAGATTGCACACAGGTGGACTTTATTTAACTAATTATGTGACTTCTGAAAGTAATTGGTTGCACCAGCTCTTATTTGGGGGCTTCATAGCAAAGGGGGTGAATACATATGCACGCACCACTTTTCCGTTATCTATTTTTTAGAATTTTTTGAAACACGTTATTTTTTTCATTTCACTTCACCAATTTGGACTACTTTGTGTGTGTCCATTACATGAAATCTAAATAATAATCCATTTAAATTACAGGTTGTAATGCAACAAAATACGAAAAACACCAAGGGGGATGAATACTTTTGCAAGTCACTGTAAAACCTACACATTCATGTCGAAGATAATATCAAGGCTCTCAATGTAAATATAACAATGAAAACAGCAAAGCATGCAGAAATACACACATTTGCACTTGTATGTACAGTGAGGGAAAAAAGGATTTGATCCCCTGCTGATTTTGTACGTTTGCCCACTGACAAAGAAATTATCAGTCTATAATTTTAATGGTAGGTTTATTGAACAGTGAGAGACAGAATATCAACAACAAAAATCCAGAAAAACACATGTCAAAAATGTTATAAATTGATTTGCATTTTAATGAGGGAAATAAGTATTTGACCCCCTCTCAATCAGAAAGTTTCTGGCTCCCAAGTGTCTTTTATACAGGTAACGATCTGAGATTAGGAGCACACTCTTAAAGGGAGTGCTCCTAATCTCAGCTTGTTACCTGTATAAAAGACACCTGTCCACAGAAGCAATCAATCAATCAGATTCCAAACTCTCCATCATGGCCAAGACCAAAGAGCTCTCCAAGGATGTCAGGGACAAGATTGTAGACCTACACAAGGCTGGAATGGGCTACAAGACCATCTCTAAGCAGCTTGGTGAGAAGGTGACAACAGTTGGTGCGATTATTCGCAAATGGAAGAAACACAAAAGAACTGTCAATCTCCCTCGGCCTGGGGCTCCATGCAAGATCTCAACTCGTGGAGTTGCAATGATCATGAGAATGGTGAGGAATCAGCCCAGAACTACACGGGAGGATCTTGTCAATGATCTCAAGGCAGCTGAGACCATAGTCACCAAGAAAACAATTGGTAACCCTACGCCGTGAAGGACTGAAATCCTACAGCGCCCACAAGGTCCCCCTACTCAAGAAAGCACATACACAGGCCCGTCTGAAGTTTGCCAATGAACATCTGAATGATTCAGAGGAGAACTGGGTGAAAGTGTTGTGGTCAGATGAGACCAAAATGGAGCTCTTTGGCATCAACTCAACTTGCCATGTTTGGAGGAGGAGGAATGCTGCCTATGACCCCAAGAACACCATCCCCACCGTCAAACATGGAGGTGGAAACATTATGCTTTGGGGGTGTTTTTCTGCTAAGGGGACAGGACAACTTCACCGCATCAAAGGGACGATGGACGGGGCCATGTACCGTCAAATCTTGAGTGAGAACCTCCTTCCCTCAGCCAGGGCATTGAAAATGGGTCGTGGATAGGTATTCAAGCATGACAATGACCCAAAACATGGCCAAGGCAACAAAGGAGTGGCTCAAGAAGAAGCACATTAAGGTCCTGGAGTGGCCTAGCCAGTCTCCAGACCTTAATACCATAGAAAATCTGTGGAGGGAGCTGAAGGTTCGAGTTGCCAAATGTCAGGCTCGAAACCTTAATGACTTGGAGAAGATCTGCAAAGAGGAGTCGGACAAAATCCCTCCTGAGATGTGTGCAAACCTGGTGGCCAACTACAAGAAACGTCTGACCTCTGTGATTGCCAACAAGGGTTTTGCCACCAAGTACTAAGTCCTGTTTTGTAGAGGGGTCAAATACTTATTTCCCTCATTAAAATGCAAATCAATTTATAACATTTTTGACATGCGTTTTTCTGGATTTTTTTGTTGTTATTCTGTCTCTCACTGTTCAAATAAACCTACCATTAAAAATATAGACTGATCATTTCTTTGTCAGTGAGCAAACGTACAAAATCAGCAGGGGATCAAATACTTTTTTCCCTCACTGTAAGAAGCACTGCAACACAGAGCAATCTATGATGCAAACAGCACATATTGCAGTGTCCGTGTAATCAATAATGACATAGCATGGTTGAAAACATACACACACACACACACACCCGGGGACCCATAGAGTCTGTGTCGCAGGCTCTATGTGTGTGCCAGTGTGTGTACAGTACATGTCTGTGCGTTCCTCCGTGCGAGTGTGTGGCAGTCCCCTGCCATGTGGGGGCCAGCTGGTGTGTTTGTGTGTTGGACGGTCTGCTATAACAGACGGGTGGTCTCTGCCTGGGCTGTAAAGGTGATGAGTGAGGCCCATTTGAAGGCTGGACGTGGCAGGTTAGCCCTGAACAGTCTTATCATATTTTATACACGCACACACGCACATTATTTGATATGCTCACTCTCCCCTGCCTTACCATATATTTTATGGTGGCAATAACACAGAGGCAGCCTGCCACTGCACATGCTGCCTGCCCACAGCGGCATTAAGACTGATAAACACACACACACAAGCATGAACACACACACACATACAGCACACAGGCAACACACACACACAATATATCTCACACACACACACACACGCAAACGCAAGCATGCAAACACACACACACACACAGAGAGAAATAGACACAATTCCTACATACAATATTAATCACAAATATACACTTTTCCAACAGAAAGCCTCTTTCCACAAGCCTCTTTCCAATACAAAATCAAAACACACGCTCTCTCTGTCCAAAAAAAAACACACACACTCAGTCAACCGCACAAACAAATCCAGATAGACATAAAGGCTCAATTACGAAGTGAGCCAAGAACCATTTAGTTCTATTGCCTAATCCACCATTCAACTGACATCTGTCTTTGTTTGACCGGCCATTGAACACACATACACACAGACACACACACACACACACACACCAAGGTTATTATAGTAAGCTAAAACTGAAACTAAAACTAAAACTAAAACTAATCATGAAAAACAATTTAGTAAACTGAAATAAAATAATTAACAAAACCATTTGAAAAACTACAACTATACTGGAACTATTATATTTGACTCAAAACCAACTAAAATAAAAGAAAAACCATAATGAATTATGTTTAGTTTTAGGGGTGCAAAAATCGAATGGGGTTTTCAAGCTTTCTTTTGTAATGGTATTTTCAAGCTTCTGAATCTATCGGGTCACATTGAGATTGACTTAAAGGTAGACTCAGCGAGATGATGTTGCCACGAGCAGCACAGCAGATATTGGGCGTGTTTGAGTGGTAAGGCTAAATCAACCGACTGTAGATGAAAATCGAGGAGTGAAGTCGGGGGAGGTGCATCTGCGACAGCCAAAAGTCAGACACTGATGTGGTTTTCCAACAGCAAGACTCAGATCAACATGGCAGTGTTGCATTGTTTATAAAATATTTTTTTATAATGTCGAAATAAACATATTTCCAACCCCCATATCCACATTCACAAACTGAAATCATAATTTAATATTATGTGTGTGCATTGTAAAATCAATCAGTGAGAGAGAGCCTAAAGTATCACATGTATTTGTATATATCTACTGTACATATAAATCACAGCAAACTGTTTCCTGTTTCATTCCTGTCTTTGGTCATGTTCACGTTGTTCAAACAAAAACACCCTAATGATTGGTTGACAATAGAGCCTCCCACAATGCAGATGATGGCTGCAGGATGAAGTCAGTGAAGAGCAACTGCAGAAACTTGCAGTCGACTGCAGTCAAAACTGAGTTAACTTTGATCACATGATTTTTGTAAAGTTCATGCAGTCGAGATGTAGATGCAAGTCGTAAAATGTGTATCCCCAGAATGCAACACACTTTGAAAGGCGATGACCAACGATGGTCATCGACTTAACAAAAATGATACGCACGATGCAAGACTTTGCTCTCACACAGTCACACAGAGTATCTGCACATGTGCACGGGAGCGCTTCACACTTGCACAACTTGGTAGCTACTGGACCAAAACAGCGGAGAAGTTTAGCTTCGCGCTTCAACGCTCCTGGTTGTTGCGGAAATTGACCCACTACTCCTGTTTACTTGGTGCATCTTCGTCATCTCGTTGAGTCTACCTTTAAAGCTAACTTAACCTATGCCAGACCCATCACCTTATGCATTACTGCCCCACAGTGGCAAGAAGAGACATCCCAAAAAACACAAACACTATACAACACATGTCTCCTAGCCTCCCACACATTGGCTACTTTCTGTCCCTAACACTAAAACTAAAACTGAAACAAAATAATATAAAAACGAAATAGAGATGTTTTTATGAAACTTAAACAAAATAATAACTAGTTGAAACTAAACTGAATTTCAAATAAAAATCTTCACACTAATAGAAATAAACAAATATAAAAACACAAAACCATAATAACCTTGACACAAACACAAACACACTCACACACACTCGTCCCACATTCACTCCTCTATGTGCGTTGTTATGTCAGTTGACTAATATCCAAGGGTAATTACGTGGCAGTATTTGAACTCCTGTGTTTGTGAAGGAACTTTTTCAAAACATGCACTCCCAAAAAGTATGAGTTTAAAACAACCTAATTTTGGTTATTTGGAAACCCAGTGCTGGGTAAATATTGAACACACGCTGGGTTATTTTGAGCCAGCCAGTTGGGTTGCGTGAATAACCCCACATGTTAGGTTGTTGGGATTACCCAAACGTGGGTTAATTTACCCATCAGTCTTTTTTTTATTTTTTTTATACTTTCGTGCTGTTGTAAAAATATATTTAGGAGGTGTGGTTTATTAGGGGTGTGGCTTTCAGATAGTTTTTTTGGGGCACCCATGAGAGTAAATATCATCCCTGTTCATCATGTTAAGTTTGTACACTATAAATTGAAAGATTTCCTTGACTATTTTGACACATTATATAATCTAATACACCTGACATTAATTACATATGTTAGAAAGAGCTAACTATCACAACATTGGGATTATCATAGGCTTTTACAACATGTCAAACTCTGAAATCTATGAGAATTAATATGATAATATGATATAGTCTGCTTGAAACACTTTAGGTGTTTAATGTATAGTTATCCCTGATAAAATCAGTGTAAAGCTGAAAGTTCATTGAATTCTGGTTGAGGTAACACTGACAGAAACCAGATTTCCATCCAACCTTATTACGGAGTAAAAGTACATGTCAGATAAAAAAATGTAATGACAGGCCTGATGGAAACAGCAAATGTAAACTTTCCAAATGTTGACAAGGTGGGATCTTTTTGTGTTGGTAAAATGTATTATGCGAGAAATGGTGGTGGAAAAGCTTTTATGAGAAAACATTGATATAATAACCATCATATCAAAGTAAACTTGGAGTCATGACATGACATATTGTGGGGTCCTCCCACTATGACTCGGGAAATGCAGTTTATTAGGCTACAGATGAAATAAGTCATGATGAACTTCACAGGGTGGTGAAAGTGCACGGTGATGTTCTTGATGCTCCTTTCTAATAAATATCGAGGGTCTTATTCTGGTGACATGATGATCGATGCTTGGCTGCCATTTGACAAATAAAAATAATCTCGCTCTTTTGTCCATAATAACCTCATCAAGTAGGCTACACTCGCACTGTATGTATCTATGAGCTGTTGCCTAGAGCGCACGTGCCAATGCCAGAGTGGGCACATTCGCTATATAACGCAATATTCTTGTGACAAAACCATAAATAGAGTTGAAAATGAGATGGAAACCCATTTAACTTGTATTTTTCATTTGCTACATGGGAATTTAACTGTAAAAGTTATTTTTATGTGCACCATGTCATCACGCACAGACTTTTCTCCGCAACAAGTACATTTAATGGAAACACATCTCTGGTTGGAAAATACGCATATTGTTTTTATGCTGAGTTTAGAATATTCCCAAGAAAATCTGTCGCCAATTGGATGGAAACATAGCTAATGAGTAAAAGTGGAAGTGATACTCTAAGACAAATAGTAGAATAAAAAGCTTGCCATTATATCATATGGTAAATAACATCATTATCTAAAAGAAAAGGGAGAGCAAAGACCGAGAGAGCGAGGGTTGGCCCACGTTCAGCAGTAGCGTAGGTGGAGGGACGAGAGGGGGTGAGAGGAGGAAGACACAATGCCATGCAGCCCGAACACAGAGAAGGGAAGTTAACAAAAAGGAGAGAAAAGAGACAGAGGGGAGGAGAGGAGAGAAAGATGATGGGACAGTTGAAAAAAAAGAAAGAAAATTAAGGAAGAGTGAGAGAAAAAAAGGAGAGAGTAGAGAGAGACGGAGAGCAAGAGAGAGTTAAGAGAGGAATTACATCTAGCGTTCTTACCTCTGGGAGGTAGAGGAAGGCAGGGGGACATTGCAGAGAGTGGGGTAGCATCCCAGCACCGGAGAGCAGCACACAGCCAGAGTTAGCCATGGAGCACAGCATTGAGAGGCGGGACGACTTACGCATAGAGAACACTGAGATATACCCTAACACACTCTATCTAGCACTCTATCTATCTTCCGTCTCTTCTCTTACTGTCTTTACGTCTCTTTCTCGCTGTATGTCTGTTTATCTCTTTAGAATCTCTACTGGTGTCCTCTTCTGATCCGGCAATTCTTTATTTATTTTCCTCCTAATTCACTTATTTCTTGCTATAAAATACCTGCTAGAAAGTTATGGGAATCACACACACACTGGCGCGCGGACGAGCATCGGACGGATTGAAGCATATGTGGTGGGGGCTGACGCCTGCCTCTCTCTTCTCCTCTGTTCTCTCTGTTTACTTTACGAGCGTGAGAGAAGCCAATGCACGAGTGCAGGAGACTAGGGGGAGGGACCGGGGGCTGGGATAGGGGGTAGGAGCGGGCGGAGAAGGAGAGGGGGAGGGGTGAAACCATTCCGCAACAGAAGGGGGGCGGTCCTGGGGAGATGGAGGGAGCGATTGGAAGAGAGTGGTTGGAGAGAGAGAAAGAGAGCGAGGGATACACATGAGAGGGGAGGGAGCGGGGGAAGTCTCAGGAGTATTCTAACATTAAATGGCCCAGTGTGTGTGTGTGTGTGTGTGTGTGTGTGTGTGTGTGTGTGCGTGCGTGCGTGCGTGCGTGCATGTGTGTCAGTGTGTGCGTGCGTGTGTGTGGATATTGATATGAGGGCAGGTGATCCGTGCGGTTGGTTAAACCTTCCTGGTGAGGTACCGGGACTAGACCGGGTGTGTGTGACAGTAATAACGGACGGAATGACTTCCCTGCCTGGACGGAATGACTGCCCTGCCTGGACGGAATGACGGCCCTGCCTGTAACAGCGGCATCTACCAGTCCCATTATAGGACAGGATATATGTTTTGGTTTACCTGCATTCATCTTGAATGAATCTCTTCCCTGTGCCTTTTATTTATGCATTCATTTTCTGTACAATGTTTTATCCATTATTCATATTTCAAATCAATTTCGTTGTTTACACAGGAGGAATTAAGTGATATTTGTATTTCCCTAAAATTAAAAACAGGTATGAGGTTTTTCATCAAAAATGACCTATTTATGCTTTGAGAATTCAACTTATTCTCTTATGATTAAACAAAAAGGAATAGTAATTGCAAGGTGGAATATGCACACGTAAATAATTCCATTCTTATCGTAAAACAATGAAGAGCTCATGCAGGAATAATGCACATGCTTAATGTTTTTGAAAATCGGAGAAGTTGCGCAATGGCTTAATTCAATTTAGAGCCACGCTGTTCTGAAGCTGCATTATAAAGCGTATCATTTCCCTAGAAAGAATACTGCTATTAACAGAATACTAATAATAAACTACCACTGCTTATCTCTCTGGGGTTTACAGGGAAACAGCACTATTTTCAGTATTTCTCAGCGTGTGTGTGTGTCTGTCTCTCTCTCTCTCTCTGTGTGTGTGTGTGTGTGTGTGTGCATGTGTGTGTATTACAACACTGACAAAATGTTTCAATTTAATAAAGAATGCTGGGGCTGGCTGGTGTGTTGGAGGCAGGTTTTTAGCGCAGGAGATCCTCAGAGAGAATGCAGCATTGCTAGCTGTGGTGGAGAGGGGGAAGATGGGGAAGGAGGGAGAGAAAGGGCCAATAGGAGGGGGAAGAGGAGTGGAGGGGGATACATAAAGCAGATATAATTGTAAGGCTGGTTCAAACAAGGATTTTTACCCTCTCCTTTAGTTTCTTCCCCTCTCTTTGTTTTCACTTAATCCTTATTCCCCTCTCTTTCTTTCTTCCACACATACACACCCTCTAACAACAATCCAAGATAGAGAGGTGATAGAGGAAGAACAGACCCAGTCACCTAATACTGTATGGCAGCATTACTACATGGAGTTTCATCCCTCTTCATTTTCTACATGATTACAATTATGGTACAGTCCAAGGGCGGACACAGAGAGACACAGGCTGATTGAATGGCACTGTAATATCTAATCTAGTTTATAACGTTTCATTATTTACCAATATTACTCCAATGGGCTTTCACACACCGCGGGGGTAGTGAACGTGTGTGCGTGTGTGTATGTAATTGTTGTGCATCCCTGTTGTATAATGCATAATGAGTTTATACGGTATCACACATATCAATCATGCTGTTACGCCTTGCTTCAAACCAACTATGCTCTTTCAATATCACCTTCTTCTACTTTTAAATACACAGGAAAAAACACATTTTATTAAAAAGGGGCACATTTTTATTTTTTGATTTATGTTTTGTATTACCATGTAACACATCAATAGCAGAAATTGTCCCAAATGATTTTCATATTAATCCATGCAAATTACAACCATGTTTGTTGTTGGGTCATTATCATATTCCCTATTGATCTCGCCCTTGCCTTGTCTCCAGAAAGTTCACTGGGTAAAGTTAGTATTTATTTATTTACTTTTTGAACTCCAACCTGGGCTTAAAATACCTGTGACACTGAGGCATCAAAGGCACAGAGCCTTAACTTCAAAGCAGGTTTGAACTTCTGTATTGTTTTATTCTCATGACATACACTCTCCTGTTTATTGACACAATGCAAAGCATGAGAGAGGGAGAAAGAGGGAGGTAGGAAGGAGGACAGAGAGAGAGAGAGAGAGAGAGAGAGAGAGAGAGAGAGAGAGAGAGAGAGAGAGAGTGGAGGAAGTAGGGAGGAGGGAGGAGTGACAGAGGGTCGGAATTTGAGATTGGAGTGTGTGTGCTTGCAGATGCGTGCGTACATGCGTCCGTGTGTATCTGTGTGTGTGTGTCTCAGCAAAGTGGTAGTCAATTGATGTATTAAAATACAGTACAACACAGATACAACAAGAAGTAGCCACATTACTAAGAGATGAGAGCTGCGGCTGCACATAGCAGGAAGAGAGTCCAGCTCGTATGCAAAAGACAGAGGTGGTAGGTTGACTTGACTCTGCAGGAAAGTCACTTTACAACACAGCGGTAAGAGAAGCAGCAGGCAGAGACCCAGCTGGTTATGGTAAAAGAGAATAGTTGAGTGGAATCAAAGGTAGGGAGAGGCACAATACTTGACAGGGTGTACATGGTGCTGTACTCTACTGTAAAATATTAGGCATTCTCCTTCTCTGCTCTGCCCCTGAGGTGCTTGTCCTCGGCAAGGTGGAATGCCACTCGCTAATACTTTCTTCTGTTAGAGATGGTCTGTTCTCTCTCTCTCTCTCTCTCTCTCTCTCTCTCTCTCTCTCTCTCTCTCTCTCTCTCTCTCTCTCTCTCTCTCTCTCTCTCTCTCTCGTCTTTCTAACTCTCTCCCTTAATCTCAAACAGTTTAAATAGATAAAAAGGCACTCACCCACATATGAGAATTCAAAAGGTCAAGGGGACTGTGGTTCTTTGTTAATTCCAGGCATAGATTTCCTAACCTAAGGCAGACATAGTTTGCTTCCCAAATGACACCCTATTCCCTATTTAGTGCACCATTTTTGACCAGAGCCCTTTTCAAAATTAGTGCACTGTTTAGAGAATAGCGTGTTATTGGAGACGGCCGCATTGTGAAAAAAATGACCATATGGATATCTTTGGTCGCAATCCCTCCAGGCTCAGAACTACACTCTATCACCATTGCAGCAGGACAGCCAGCTCCGTCCTCTGGCAGCTTGATCACATAGCAGCCCAGGAACAGGGCCTGGGGCTGGGGAGGACAGCTGGAGTTGGAGTAAATATCATGGTATATTTTCATAGAACTGCACAGAACATTCTTGATTATGCTTTACTTATAGTATATGCATTAGCTTTAAGGTTTCAAAGCAACATTGTTTCAAGGCCACCCTATAACATTGTATAGGCGAAAATGTGATGATTATTTAGAGGAAAAGTTGTAGCTAAGGTCTAGCTTGATTCTGGCCTTATTTAATCCATTGAAGACCATAGCCATAGCCTGTCCTGACTCAGACCTAACACAGAGTGGGTGATAAGAGAGAGGGAGATATGAAAAAAGGGTGAAAGCGTATGTGTGATGGCGATGCTCAATGGAGTGTGTGTGGATGAGATGAGTGGTGATTCAACACGCTAGGAAGGCTCCAGAACACCCGCGACGCTCCATCAACCTTTACAAAACCTCCCGTCAGCATATGTCTGTGATAGAGCTGAAACAACCGGGTTCACACCGGGGCTTCACACAGCTTCGCACACACGCACGCACGCACGCACGCACGCACGCACGCACGCACGCACGCACGCACGCACGCACGCACGCACGCACGCACGCACACACACACACACACACACACACACACACACACACACACACACACACACAAGCGTGTATACGCACACACAAATGCACCCACACCATGGGTTCATAGTGAGGCTGGGACCGAGGGTAAGGACCTGCAAGGTCCAACGTGGCACGGCAGAAAACATTCTCACAAAGCACTTCACATCATTCACACTCACAGGATAACTACCCAGCTAGCATAAAATGGCTTTTGTATATGTCAAACCACATGGCATGCTAGATCCATCCTGGTGGCGCTGTGGATTTATTCCAAGTATAGAGAACATAAGGTTTGAATCTCACTGATGCCGTGTGAAAATAAATAAATAATCAAACTAATAAAAACAACATTCAATGAAAGTTCAAAGAATGTATTTTAAATTACCTTCAAATAACCTATAATTTCCGTAACCTATAATTTCCTTTCTCAGAGGGTTAATTAAACTTTCCAGGAATGTTTTCAAGGAAATCAAGTGAAATGATCCACAACTTTCACAGAAACAACTGTGCTAGCTGGGTTCTCTCTCACACACCCATACTGGATCTTTTATCTTGCTCTATCCTACAAGATGGATAGGCATTTTAAGTATCAGCTAACCACATCATAATCTGTCAGTCGATGACACAGTTGATGACGTGGCATGCAACCATTGGTTGATGCATAAAACATCTGAGCAGGAGAACGCAACCTTGGTGTTGTGTAAAGCAGTTCCTTTAACCCCCAAGTCGATTGATGCACCGGCGTGTCAATCTAAGTAACAAAACAAAAAACTCCCCATTACAATCTGTCAATTTAAGCAAGAGATATCAGTTTTTTTTTGCATTGGATGCGTCTCAATCCACCACATCCGCCAGTGTCGCACTTCGCATCTGTGGTAAAAGGTGGCAGAGCTAGAGTGGTGTTTGTCAGACCATAAGACATCCCAAAAATCTTCTCACGAAAACGTCTGTAGCATCCGAACGGTTTGACCTACAGACTATGTGTAAAAATATATTTCCTGAGTTTTTTTATCTCCTAGATTTAGGACAGACACTTCAAAACCTTGTTTCTTATGATTTACAGCGCATTCTGAAAGTATTCTTTACAAATGCATTAAAAAGAAAAAACGGAAATATCACATTTACATAAGTATTCAGACCCTTTACTCAATACTTGTTGAAGCACCTTTGGCAGCGATTACAGGCTTGAGTCTTCTTGGGTATGACGCTACAAGCTTAGCACACCTCTATTTGGGGAGTTTCTCCCATTCTTCTCTGCAGATCCTCTCAAGCTCTGTCAGGTTCGATGGGAACGTCGCTGCACAGCTGTTTTCAGGTCTCTCCAGAGATGTTAGATCGGGTTCAAGTCTGTGCTCTGGCTGGGCCACTCACGGACATTCAGAGACTTGTCCTGAAGCCTTTCCTGCGTTGTTTTCGCTGTGTGCTTAGGGTTGTTGTCCTGTCGGAAGGTGAACCTTCGCCCCAGTCTATGGTCCTGAGCGCTCTGGAGAAGGTTTTCATCAAGGATCTCTCTGTACTTTGCTCTGTTCATCTTTCCCTCGATCCTGACTAGTTTCCCAGTCCCTGCCACTGAAAAACATCCCCACAGCATGATGCTACCACCACCATGCTTTACTGTATGGATGGTGCCAGGTTTCCTCCAGACGTGACGCTTGGCAATCAGGCAAAATAGTTCAATCTTGGTTTCATCAGACCAGAGAATCTTGTTTCTCATGGTCTGAGTCCTTTAGGTGCCTTTTGGCAAACTCCAAGTGGGCTGTCATGTGCCTTTTACTGAGACGTGGCTTCCGTTTGGCCACTCTACCATAAAGGCCTGATTGGTGGAGTGCTGCAGAGATGGTTGTCCTTCTGGAAGGTTCTCCCATCTCCACAGAGGAACTCTGGAGCTCTGTCAGAGTGACCATGTCTCGGAGCTCTAAGGACAATCCCTTCAACCTCATGGCTTGGTTTTTGCTCTGACATGCACTGTCAACTGTGGGACCTTATATACACAGGTGTGTGCCTTTCCAAATCATGTCCAATCAATTGAATTTACCACAGGTGGACTCCAATCAAGTTGTAGAAACATTTCAAGGATGATCAATGGAACAGGATTCAGCTGAGCTAAATTTCGCGTCTCATAGCAAAGGGTCTGAATACTTCTGTAAATAAGGTATTTTTGTTCTTTATTTTTAATACATTTGCAAACATTTCTAAAAACCAGTTTTCGCTTTGTCATTATGGGGTATTGTGTGAAGATTGATGAGATTAATAAAAAAAAATTTTTTTTTAGAATAAGGCTGTAACGTAACAAAATGTGGAAAAAGTCAAGGGGTTAAAATGCACTGTATATTTGGACTGTTTGCCTTTTATGAATGTGTTATTCGATGTGTTTCTATGGGCTTTATTAGTAAAGGTAGATGTATATTTTTCCAATCTCTTTACACACACACATACACACCCTACTTTACAGTAACGTTAAACCAACGTTTCCTTGGGATTTATGGTACCTTTTTTTACTGTAATTTACAGGTAACTTGCTGCCAGGTTACCGTAAAAACAACAGGATATATTTTTTACAGTGTACCACATTACCCAACCAACCGCAGTGAATTAACCCTCCTAACCTAACCTACCACCAGAGGGACGGTACAGTCTTATTTCTCCCATCTGACTAAACCAAATTGAGTTTGACCCCACACTGGGTAGATTACATTAGCACAGGAGTGTAACATATGATTACCCTGCTCCAATTGGGTTATTAGGAAATAATGCTAAATCTAATTGGAAGTAAATTAGCTCAGGATGTGTGGTACGTATGTGTGTGTGTGCGTGTGTGTGTGTGTGTGCGTGCGTGCGTGCGTGATATGTGTTTTTATCGTCTAAAGACTCATTACAGAGTAGAAAGTAATAGCCCACCTCCAGGGCCTTGTTACTGTTTGTTTAGAACACTCACACAGTCACACATGCTACTGTGGCTAGTCAAGCAGCGCACACACACACGGACACACACTCGGACACACACACACTTTGCGACAGACACACTCTTACATCTACACACTAAGAAAAGAGGGTTCCTCAAGGGTTCTTTGGGAAGAGTGATGCTTCTATGTATGTGGAACCATAATGACTCAAATAATCCTTTGAGCCCTTCAATGGTTCTTTGCAATTCAGAAAACGGTTCTTGCCTCTTTTAGTAATAATTAAAATGTAGGGGCAGCAGCTCATTTGAATATTTTCGGGCTTGGTTTGCTCAAAGCTCTTTTTGTGCAACTGTGAGCGAGAGTGTCATTCCAGTTCATCTAATCTGTTGTGTTATGCCATTAAATGTTAAATATGACTGGCCAGTTACAGTGTCTTGTGAAAGACTCATGAATGGCCTTGTGTCAATTGAGAACAGTTGACTAAATCAGTGTTATTCAATTCTCTCCTCAGGGACCCCCAGCCTTTGCATGGCTAGCACACCTGATAATAATGCATATAGAATTTTAACACTAACCATCTATAAAAAACCCTGTATGGTTCTTCAAAAGGATCTACAAAGAACCTTTGAGATTGAGGAAGGTTCTTTATAGAACCACTATCCATAAAGGTTCTATAAAGAACTACAATAAAAGGTTATATTTATCCCCCGAAAGGGTTATAACTGTAGCGAAAACCTTTTTTGGTGCTATATAGAACCTTTTATTAATGGTTCTTTGTAGCACCACGAAGGTTCCATTTAGAACCTTAATAGCATTGGTCTTTATAGAACCTTCAAAAAAAGGTTCCATATAGCAACAAAAATGGATCCGCTACGGTTATGAGCCAAATAACCCTTATTTGGCACTATATATAAAAAAAATGTTGGGTGTGTACAGATCTTCATTTGATAACTCTTTTGTTTCTGAGATTGTTCCTGCACAGCAGGAAATGCAAACTTGTAGTGTATTCAATATTTTAAAAGGATTCTAAAGTTTGTAATTTCCACTTTAAAATGTCATACTTGATTTGCACTGATAAAAATGTATCAACCCCTACAATTTTTTTTTCTCCATTAATTATAATCCACGTAATAATTCACATTTCCTGTTGCTGCAGGATAATTTTCCTGCTGTAGAAAACTGGCTCAAATTAAGATCCTACATATGTAGCTTTCATTTTTAATAACTTACATCTAGCTTTAATGTATCTATGCATTGGTTGCTGTGGGCTGCCGCTGGGCTACTCTGGTTGCCGTGGTAGCGGTGGAAGGCAATGAGCAGTAATGGAGGACCTGACACAGCAGTATTTCATGCAGGGGAGCTGACTTCAGGGCCTCCCTGCCGGGGTAGAAGCCAGGGATGGAACCCCTTCCCTGGACCGCAAGAGCTGCCCGGCCTCCCTGAGGAGCGCAGAGGACGGAGCCTTTAATGTTCAGCAAATCTGTTAGCAGAGTATCCATCATCTGAGCAGAAAGCAGGAGCGAGAAGCAAGACATGGGTCCATCACAGACGTCAGCCCCTCATCTCTCTATTCTTTGTTCTCTCTCACTTCTCATCCTCGTCAATGTTTTTATTTTGCTTTTTTGTATGAGCACGCACACACACGAACGCGCATGCATACACACACTTGATCATGCTCTTCCTCCATTCCTTTTCTCTGTCTCTCTGTCTCTCTGTCTCTCTGTCTCTCTCTCTCTCTCTCTCTCTCTCTCTCTCTCTCTCTCTCTCTCTCTCTCTCTCTCTCTCTCTCACTCTCTCTCTCTCTCTCTCTCTCTCTATCTCTCTCTCTCTCTCTCTCTCTCTCTCTCTCTCTCTCTCTCTCTCTCTCTCTCTGGTGCTCTGTATTTCACTTCCCCCTTTCCTTTTCTGAAGACACTGCTGCTGAAAAAAGACATCAGAAAGAACAGAGAAAATAAGAAAGGAAAAGAGAGTCCATGCAGTGCAAAGGACTCGCTCCAGCACCTTTTTACATTTTCACGTCACAATTCTCAATCCTCCCCGTTCTGCTTTAGTTCTCCTCATGGTTGGCCGCAATATATCTCACACACATGCACGCGCACGCACGCACGCATGCACACACCACAACACCAACATTAGCATTTCGGCGAAATGAGTGCCTGTGATTTATCTGAGAGAAGAGGAGAAAAGAGGAGGTTCTGAACAGAGAAAAAAATACAGTATAACTTTTTCTCTGAACATATTAGCATTTTTTCTCTGGGCCTCAATTTAGGAAAGTAATTTGTAGGAGAAGAACAGTAATTTTCTACAGTTGTGCTGGTGCTTCAACCAGAGTGGAGGAGGGGGATGTTCATGTGTCAAGGGGTCAGAAAAGAGTGAGATCAAGAGAGCGATAGAAAAATATAGAGAAGAAAAGAAAGATTGAGAGAGAAGGGTGAAAAAAGAGAGGGCTGATGATGAAGGAAAGAGGGGAGGAATGGTGGAGATGGGGGAGTGAAATAAAAGAGGAGGGAGGGATGGAAATCAGGATTCAGCATTACGGAGGGAAATTAGAGAATGTGAGGAGAGAAAGAGGAGAGGATAAGGGAGAGGTGGGAATGGATGGAGGGAGTAAAAGAGGAGGGAGGCAGAATGCATTACAGAGAAAAATGAGACGAAGGGAGAAGAAAGAGAGGATAGAGGCAGGAATGAAGGGAGGGAAGGAAGGATTAAAAGACAGAGAGTGCGTGGGCCCGCCAGGTTGCTTTCTGTATTATCTAGCAAGCGGAACTCATACATTCCCTGGGCTAGGCCTTGTCTGATTTATCCTCGTTAAAGCAGGTAATTTAGCTTTTCTCCCGAGACCTCCAGACAGTATACCTACCTACCCACCTACTGCCTCAATGTCTGTTGTCTGTCTTTGTTTTGGTTGGGGATTTTCATATCTCAAATATGTAATCCTTTCAGGAGAGAATATAACTCAATTATCCCTCAATGTTTATTTTGTTTTTTTCTCTTCTATTCTCCATGGATGTAAAACACAGCACATAGAATGGAGACAATCTAACAAAACATAAATGGAAAGTGCGTATGATTGTAAAGTCTGATCCAATAGTCTTTGACATGGCATATAACAAAAACTAGTCAGTATATTCCCTATTCACCCCCCCCAGTCACTCAGACTTTCACATTTCACCTCTCTCCTCCTCTCTTCTATCTATCTATCTATCTATCTATCTATCTATCTATCTCTCTCTCTCTCTCTCTAAGGCCACTTTTCTCCTCCCTGACTCTGTGGTCAGGTATTGTGGTTGTCCTATGTGGTCAGGTACTGTGGTCAGGTTGTCTTTGAGAAAACCTTAGGTTGTGTGGAGAATGAAAGTCTGCTTTCTGACCGCTGGGAAGGAATGACATACATTTCCCATGATGCAGTGGAACGGCAGAGTAGCCCACAAGCTCATGATGAAAAGACACAGTATCTCAGAGTGTGAAGGAAGGAGGGAATATAGATTTTCCTACATTCCAAGGGGGACAATAACTGATGCTATCTACAGTATATCATATAAGCCATTTAGCAGACACTTTTATCCAAGGCGACTTACAGTCATGAG
This sequence comes from Coregonus lavaretus, assembly GCF_964263955.1. NCBI lineage: Eukaryota > Metazoa > Chordata > Actinopteri > Salmoniformes > Salmonidae > Coregonus > Coregonus lavaretus. The sequence continues at coordinate 57,754 of NW_028159132.1, forward strand.
TTCATACATTTCACATTCGGGGGGTCCCAGGAATCAAACCCACTACCCCGGCGTTGCAAGTGCCATAATCTATCAACTGAGCTACAGAAGACCACACTGCATTGTACCGCACGATACTGTATAACTATAAATATACTGTAATGTATGGTCACTGTACTGTATATTCCTCAGTGAAAAATGACTGTGAATTAATGCAAACTATATTATGAACAACTGCTTACCAACAACAAAAGCATTGTCCCATGTTAAACCAGGTGTACATTACTCTAACCTGACGTGGGCACCAAAGTGTTTATTCTCCTGATGGTGAAGCCAACGCAGTACGAGCTGCATTGTTTGGCACACTCACAAACACAATAAGAGGGCAGTCAGCCTGCAACAGAGACACAGGTGTGTGTGTTGTGTGTGTGTTTGTCGGATGGCATACCGGCATTCTTCAAAGCCCTGATGCCCACTGGCATCACTGTAGCAAATGGTGCAGTTGTTGAGGAGAAGGATAACAGCTGGCATTGTGTGTGTGTGTGTGTGTGTGTCTGTGTGTGTGTGTGTGTGTGTGTGTGTGTGTGTGGTAGGTTCTGAAGTCATGCGGACCAGTGCAGACGTGTCAGCGACCAGTGCCACATCCAACATGACATTCCACCACCCTGCCACACAACAACACCGACAGTCTCCCCTTGGGCAATGCATTGCCATGAACCTGTTGTTGCAGACAGGCACATTCAATTCCCAGAAATGTGCTGTTAACATTTCACGGACCCCAAAATTTATAAAATAATAACATCCAATTTGATAATCAAAAGACCGCTAAACTCACATTTCCTAGTTGTTATTGCTAAAGAGAAACATACTCTAATTTCAAAGGCTAGAATAGTCTAGTCTCTCTGTATTCTGTCACTCTATAATTCTGTATTTGAGGCAGCGGCAGCAAAACAACGATAGCATTTCTTTCCAACGACAAGAGTAAATTCCCTACGTCAAATAATTATGGCCGTGTGAACGGTGTAACCCAAATTGATGTTTTTGAACATGTAATCCCCAATAATTTCCAGATAAAGACAATTTTTAAACCTGTGTGGTAGCTTGGGATAGCACCTGCATTTGACATGGGTTTGCATGTGTGTGTGTTTGTGTGCAGACACGCTTGCATGTGTGTGTGTGTTCGTTCGGGCATGTATTTATGTGTGTGTGTGTGTTTGCACAACCATGTGCATGTCCGTGTGTGTCAGGCAGCACAGAGAGAGATCCAGAGAGCTAGGTCCCTGGAGTGTAAACCCGGTAATCTACAAATGGCTGTGTGCTATTAAACCTCTAATTCAACTGGATTAAAGGCTCTGCAGAACATCATCCCCTTGCCCAGGTTTTTAGGAGTTCGCTCAAGGTGCTGCATTAAATATTAATGTAGGGATGTAGGGAGGGAGAAAAGAGAGGGGAAATTAGAGGAGTGTAAACCCAGGGACTTCAGAGTAAGGTAACATCTATAGAAAACTGCTAAAGAAGAGGACTCACATACAGTAGGTGCACACACAGTGCTCCACACACTGCTCTATACGATGATGCTAAAACGTTACACAATCGCTCTCTCCGTCTCAGACTCAAAAACACACACACACATATATAGTATGCTTACTTTATTGTGTTCTTCTAATATTTATATTTATGGTGTGTTTTTGTTCTACCTTGTGTTATTTTTATTATTACATTGTCATTGATTACGACATTGTTGGGTTTAGAGCTTGCAAGAAAGGCATTTCACTGTACTTGTACATGTGACATTAAAACTTAAAACACACACACACACACACTGCTGCACCCTTTCTCACTGTACAAGCGTTCCCCTATGAGCTCTGTCTCCCACTCCAACGCATTCTGAAAAGGTCAGCCATGTTTTAGAACAGTCTAACAGTGAAATGATACACTGGCACAGCTGGATACAGTATGTCTGTGCTTCATCCATACGGTACACTCTAAGATAAAAAAGGTGCTAAGTAGAACCATATAGGGTTCTTCGGTTTGTCCCCATAGGGGAACCCTTTTTGATGCAGAGGGTTCTACCTACCTAGAACCCTCTATGTAGGGTTATTCATAAAACCCCCCAGTATATGATTCGACCTAGAACCCTCTATGAACGGTCCCGCCAGCCTTATTAGCCTTTAAAATGTAATTCTTCATGACAATACGGCTGCGTTTAGACAGGCAGCCCAATTCTGATCTTCTTTCCACTTTTTTCACATCAGATCTTTTTTAGAGCTGATCTGATTGGTCAAAATACCAATTAGTAAATAAAATGATCAGAATTGGGCTGCCTGTTTAAATGCAGCATGCATTATATATATATATATATATATATATATATATATATATATATATATATATATCATAAGGCCTTTCTTCGATTGCCTAGTTATACCCTGTCTAACGTATGCAATTACTAACATGACAAGAGGAACTGATTATGCACTACCCAATTTCTAAACTGCACCTTGTGCCTTCTACTATTACAACTTTCAAGAGTTCATTTAAACCCGGACTGAGTTCCTAAAAATATTAAATAAATATTTACACAATATATACAAAAGTATGAGGACACATATTCAAATTAGTGGATTTGGCTATTTCAGCCAAACTCGTTGATGACAGGTGTATAAAATCGAGCACACAGCCATTCAATCTCCATAGACAAACATTGGCAGTAGAATGGCCTTACTGAAGAGCTCAGTGACTTTCAACGTGGCACCGTCATAGGATGCGTACGTTTCTGCCCTGCTAGAGCTGCCCCGGTCAATTGTGGAAAGTGGAAATGTCCAGGAGCAACAACGGCTCAACCGCGAAGTGGTAGCCCCACAAGCTCACAGAACGAGATCGCCAAGTGCTGAAGTGCGTAGCACGTAATATTCGTCTGTTCTCACTACCGGGTGCCAAACTGTCTCTGGAAGCAACGTCAGCACAAGAACTGCTCGTCGGGAGTTTCATGAAATGGGTTTCCATTGCCGAGCAGCCACACACAAGCCTAAGATCACCATGCGCAATGCCAAGCGTCGGCTGGAGTGGTGTAAAGCTCGCCGACATTGGACTCTGGAGCAGTGGAAACACGTTCTCTGGAGTGATGAATCATGCTTCACCATCTGGCAGTCCAACGGAGAACGCGACCTGCCCCAATGCACAGTGCCAACTGTAAAGTTTGATGGAGGAGAAATAATGGTCTGGGGCTGTTTTTCATGGTTTGGGCTAGGCCCCTTAGTTTCAGTGAAGGGAAATCTTAATGCTACAGCATACAATGACATTCTAGACGATTCTGTGCTTCCAACTTTGTGGCAACAGTTTGGGGAATGCCCTTTCCTGTTTCAGCATGACAATGCCCCTGTGCACAAAGCGAGGTCGATACACAAATGGTTTGTCGAGATCGGTGTGGAAGAACTTGACTGGCCTACACAGAGCCCTGACCTCAACTCAATCGAACACCTTTGGGCTGATTTGGAAGGCCAACTGCGAGCCAGGCCTAATCGCCCAACATCAGTGCCTGACCTCACTAATGCTCTTGTGGCTTTACGGAAGCAAGTCCCCGCAGCAAGGTTCCAACATCTAGTGGAAAGCCTTCCCAGAAGAGTGGAGGCTATTATTGCAGCAAAGGGGCGACCGACTCCATATTAATGCCCATGATTTTGGAATGAGATGTTCGACGAGCAGGTGTCCACATACTTTTGGTCATGTAGTGTATCTTTGTGTAGCATAAAATATATCAACCAATCAATGTAAATGCAAAAACACAGATATTGAAACAAACAATTCAGAAAATCACCCTGCAATAGAGCATGCTGGGAAATATGATACGTGGTTCTATGTAGAACCCTTCTTTCCATCAAAAGAACACTTCTTGCCTTCCAAATAATAAGTATTGCCTTACAAAGAATAATCAAAGAACCCTTTCTTCAAAAATTGTTCATATGATGTTAAAGGGGCAATCAGCAGTTGCTAAATACATTTCTCCAGCCCATCCCTCAGCTTTTTACAGAACCAGGGGTGGGGGAGGCCACTTTGTTATTGTTTCTACTGCTGATTGCCGCTTTAAAGGTTCTAGGTAGAACCGTTTGCCTTACAAAAAATGCTTATCTTCCAAAAAGGGTTCTTCAGATCAAAACGGTTGTTGGTAGAACCCTATCCCTCCGCAAAGAACCCTTTTGGAACCCTTTTGGTAGAACCCTTTTTTGGAACATACTGTTGCGTGTGTGTGTGTGTTTGTGTGTGTGTGTGTGTGTGTGTGTGTGTGTGTGTGTGTGTAGTTTCACTGGCTGCTGAAATGACTCTATGCTGCTGCTATTGCAGTTCAGTCAATGCAAAACAGGTCATATAATGCTGTCTATAATTACCTAATTTTTCAGTATGTAAGAAAGCTAGTGTAATGACGTCAGGAAGTTTAAACTCATCTACTTTATTGTAGTTGTTTCATAGAAAGCCATCAGTCTATCCTAATTATTGTACAGTAATATAACTTTATGTTACCAAGTATCAATGCGAAAAATATGATTGCAATTATCTCTGTCAGCAAGGGAGACTGACTGACTGGCAATACCTTCATATTATTTCCATTCTCCCTTTCCTTTCCTCCATGCTATTACTTACTGTACTGTAGCCTGCGAACTTTGCCTCCAAAACCCATTACAGTGTGTGATATTAATTCTAGTATAATTACATATTACCACACGACAGTACACTCCTGGGCCAAATGAAATGGATGTAAAACAAGGTTGTAATTGGGTCATAATTGTGACTAAACTACATTATTGGATTAATGTTGAATAATGTTATAGGTCTGATTAGCAGCGGAGTCGAACCAGCGGGACGTATGTTGATAATGACCTCTTATTAAACCAGGTCTACTGTGGTAATAATGCAGAGATTGGCTTATAAGTAGGAAAACAATAATGATATCAAACATAAAGTGGTTGAGAGCAGCAACTGTGTGAAATGATCTGCCCTGATGAACTGTTCTGAAGGTTTGGGATTTAACTTTATACATTTATGTTATTACTATTTTTGACAGTTTATATTAGCTGGTAATGATATTCTGAAAGGATAAAGTAAGATGTTGAAAGTGTATAATCTTACTATTGTCACTGTAAGGGACAGAAATAAATGAAATTATATAAGATAAGTCATTTTTCTTTATGAAGGAATTTTTGCGAATTCCTTCATAAAGAAAAATGACATATGATATTTCATTTATTTCTGTCCACATATTTAAAACGCCTCAATTTCTTCTCGAAACTCCAACTCTGCTCTTCTGCTCAAAACTTTGCATAAAAGTGGTCGTGTAAAGAAAATCCAACAAAGTTAGGCCAGCGTTGCAGCCAGCTCTCTCTCTGTCGTCAAGGAGACAGAATCAAAACACAGACACGGTGGCTGTCAAATGAAGCTGTCACACGTCAAATCAAGTGGTCCAGAAAGTTAGAGCAGAGAACAGTACCTACAGTGTACATCCCAGTATCAGAACAATCAATATGTCTACAGACATTACTGACAGAATATTAGGTTAGAATATTAGGTTAGAATATTAGGTTTGAATAGAATAATATATTATCAATATTACGTTCCAGGAGGGTTCTATTGTTAATATTAAGTTCGGGTGAATCTTTTTGCTCCGTCCACACAAAGTTTCACTCTTCTGATCTGCTGCTGAAATATGGCTTAAATTGAAGTTAGCAAGTTCTCGAGACTTGAATTTCAATTCACTCATTACAGAATAAGTTTGCCTTCATTGTAAAACCACCTGATGCTGAAAAACCAACGACAATTTAATTATAATGCAATTAGCTATAACACAAACAACCTATGAACCCATATATATGTTATATCCATATCATTGCAGCTCATCCTTGAGCTGTTTTGTCAGAGAACCGCATATTAATTGGTAAAAATGTATAGACATTTACAGGTGGTTGAGTGACAGCATCGGATCGATTTGTTCACCGTTGATTGACACATTCAATTGGGGCTTCAAGGACGACACAATTTTTTTCCGAATGTTTGACATGCAAGCATTGCAAACAGACACACAGCCACAGAAACATTCGCACACATACACACACGCACACAGCTGTGTGTACTTATAAAATGTAGCACCAGATACGGATATCATAATTCCCCCACCATCTCTCCAGTATGCCCATACCTGTCCATTGTATACACTATTTTTTTTTACCAAGGTACATTTGCCTGTTTCTCTCTAGACGGCCTTTTACAGTATCAGAGTGTCAGAGTTGAGTACAGCTCAGGACATTATATCACTGGTAGACGGCAGCTATATATGAGACCATCATGTGGTTTCAGCCGAGGGACTACTATAAACCCAGGATAAAAGTCCTATAACCCAGCACCTACAGACAGCTCTCACTGGGATCAACTAAACCCTGACTCTGATTAACCTCTGACACCCTGTCACCGCGCGGAGACGCCAATTTGAGACAGTTGCACGCAGGGCCCATTCAAAAGAGATGAAGATGAGATGCAATTGAGAATTCGCTGGGGGAAAGGTATATATTTACATGATAGCTAGTATTTAATCTCCATAGTCAAACATTGGCAGTAGAACGGCCTTACTGAAGAGCTCAGTGACTTTCAAAGTGGCACCTTCATAGGATGCCACCTTTCCAACAAGTCCGTTCGTCCTGCTAGAGCTGCCCCGGCCAACTGTAAGTGCTGTTATTGTGAAGTGGAAACATCTAGGAGCAACAATGGCTCAGCTGCGAAGTGGTAGGCCACACAAGCTCAGAGAGCGGGACCGTCGAGTGCTGAAGCATATAATGTGTAAAAATGGTCTGTCCTCTGTTGCAACACTCACTCCCGAGGTCCAACTGCCTCTGGAAGCAACTTCCGCACAATAACTGTTAGACGGGAGCTTCATGAAATGGGTTTCCATGCCCGAGCAGCTGCACACAAGCATAAGATCACCATGAGCAATGCCAAGCATCGGCTGGAGTGCTGTAAAGCTCACCGCCATTGGACTCTGGAGCAGTGGAAACGCGTTCTCTGGAGTGATGAATCACGCTTCACCATTTGGCAGTCCGACAGACGAATCTGGGTTTGGCGGATGCCAGGATAACACTACCTGCCCCAATGCACAGTGCCAACTGTAAAGTTTGGTGGAGGAGGAATAATGGTCTGGGGCTGTTTTTCATGGTTCGGGCTAGGCCCCTTAGTTCCAGTGAAGGGAAATCTTAACGCTACAGCATACAATGACATTCTAGACGATTCTGTGCTTACATCTTTGTGGTAACCGTTTGGGGTAAGCCCTTTCCTGTTTCAGCATGACAATGCCCCTGTGCACAAAGTGAGGTCCATACAGAAATGGTTTGTCAAGATCGGTGTGGAAGAACTTGACTGGCCTGCACAGAGCCCTGACCTCAACCCCATCGAACACCTTTGGGATGAATTGGACTGCCGACTGCGAGCCAGGCCTAATCGCCCAACATCAGTGCCCGACCTCACTAATGCTCTTATGGCTGAATGGAAGCAAGTCCCCGCAGCAATGTTCCAACATCTAGTGGAAAGCCTTCCCAGACGAGTGAAGGCTGTTACAGCAGCAAAGGGGGGATCAACTCCATATTGATGCCTTTGATTTTGGAATGAGATGTTCAATGAGCAGGTGTCCACATACTTTTGGTCATGTAGTGTATGAGTGTGTAGCTCTCTCCGTCACTCTATGTGTGTTATATTACAGCCAACTCATTCTGCCGCCCTAGGCGAAACCAAAACATTCCAGACGTTGAAAATATGTATTTTCCGGATGTTGAAATCAGGCTCTGGACTGAACTGGACCAAAAACCAATGTCCATTGATGTGGAAATGTGGTATGTGATAAGCTTACCATTTGTAAAACACCAAAAATAGATGTCAGGTCCGGACAGGAAGAAAAACAAATGTCCAAAAGACGTTGGCTCGTGCTTACTGGTGTGTATCCTACCATGTCGGCCTGCAATGGAATTTTATTAATACCCATCCATGTGGTATGCCCACCATTTGTAAAATAGGCCATTGCATTGGCTTTATTAGTCCTGATTCATGTGACTAATGAATTTGGCTATTTAAGCTCTGAATATCAGCTACCCAACTTTATCAGGAGTTATTGTGAGCCTATTTGCAATGTGTTACACAGCGAAAATGTATTTTTTGCTATGATCAGCTTGTCGAAAATGTACAGATACAAACATGAAACCACTGATCATGACAATGGGGTGAAACTCCTGGACAACAGTTGTGATTGTCCATTCCATAATGTCCTTTTACTTTGACCTGTCCTGTTTTTAGGCAATGTTGTTTGTTAACATGTTTTATTTGATTTGGTGCCATTTAAGTTAGGCTATTTGATTGATTGATGTAAAAAGTGTCCATCTCATTACATTGTCATACATTTTTATCACCAGTCTGTAGGCTACAGAAAAGGCCACATATCTTTCTGCCATATCCTATATCTGCAACATGATTTATGTTAGATTCTTTTTTTGACTGAACGGTGGTGGAGCACCACAGTGATGCGTCTGTCCAACAGCACCCTGTAGATGCACGCTGGGAATGTGGGCACTGCTTATCACAGGGGGACATCAGCGCTCACCTAAAAAGCCCATATGCCGCTGGTTGAGAGAAATTGTCATTTTTGGGGGGCAGAATTATGTGAGGTTTTATGTGTTGCTGGAGGCACGTCTTGGTCAGTTTAGCTCAGAAAATGCTGCCCTTGTCAATCATAGGCGGCCACCTAATCCTGCCTAATGAACGGGCCAGCCGTGCTCATTAGACCTGTATTAAATACACACTGGGAATAGCCTCTGTCTCCCTTACACACACACACACATGCATGCACACAAATGCACACCGACTTCTGTGCAGTAGAGTAAAGTAGGTCAGTGTGCAAACAGACAGTATAGTCCCTGGCGGATAAGATATTACCAGCTCCATGTATCTATCTGTGTGAAGAATATTCATTCAGGGCCCATTCAGACTAAAAGTATAGCTAGGACACAGTTGGAGTCAACATGGATTTGCTTCCATATCTGCATGACATACACAAGACAACTAATCGCTGTAGATGAGGGGGTAGAAAAGGAGGAGAGAACAAAAGGAAAGAAGGAAGGAAGGAAGGAAAGAAAGAAAACAAGACTGAAAGAAGGCAGGGGAGACGCGAGGAAGGATGAGAAGAGAGGAAAATTAGAGGCTGGAAAGAGAGGAAATATGAAATCTTCTTTGGTTACGCTCTCCTTTCTCTCCCTCCCGCTCTTTCTCTCTCTCAGGTCCTCAGGATCCAGGTCAGTTCCCAGAAAACCATTCTCTGAGTGAAGGGAAATGCGTTCAATAGGCTTTAAAACAATGTTATAATGAAATCCCATGTGCACACACACACAGCATATTGGCCAGTGTTACCTAGTGTTGATCTTTCAGTGTAAAATGTCTAGTGTTGATTCAGGTGTTAAATTAGCTCTGTAAGTGTTAAATTAAGACTCATTGGTGTAAAAGCTATTCTAGCATGAGAGCTACTTTAATAAATACAAAATTGTATAGCTTTTAAATAAGAACATTCTTCTCCTCTACCCTGCAACTTGTCCCCGGGTCCGTCCTTGGTGTACAAAATATGTGTTTTCTGTCACAATAATGGTTAATAAACTGTATTTGGCATGACAGGCCCCATAAAATTATATTTTGTATTTGTCCTGAATTGTGTTTTGTCTGTTTTAATTTTCCTTGTTTGTGATTTTCTCCTGATTTTTACTCTAAGGCAAAGATACTTATAGGTTTCTGCTTTCTTCTGTGTCTGGTGTTAGCTAGTAACTGGCTAGCTAGGTCTTCAGCCAGCATTGAACAAAAGCAGGGGAAGAGACATGCCAAATGGGAAATTCATACAAACTTCTTGAAATCATTGATAGTGATAATACATGTCTGAGAGTCAATATTTAATGATTAATTAAAAGTCCCCGGACGGCACCCTGTAAAGTTTGAACTGAAATTGTCCAAGATGAACTAGCTAGCTAGCTTGATAAACAGTGCTGACAATTCCTTTTAGCTAAATTATACAGCCAGAATTGTATCTATAGTGATGCTGTTACAATAACCATCACCTGGATAAACAAATCATTTGTGAAACCATGATGTGGTGTATGACAGGATTGGATGTTGCATGCAATTTCAATGTTTTTTGAGTTGCTTTGTGTATCAGCAAGTTTGCTTCAGATAATCTCACTGCAACACTGCTCACTGCGTCCCTTTTGCTTGACATAGTCACTTTCAAAGAACCGCCAGTCAAGCTGAGCTACCCACTCACTCAGTCTGTCTTTTCAGACTTCCTGGTAGTTTGACATTTTAGCATTTCTTTCAGGAAACGAAATGTTTTTGTCATTCAAAAGGCTATTTTACATGGGAATCATAATGACACTTAGACATTTAACATTTAATTTAGAAGATTTTTTGGGAAAGTTTTTCTGTCTACCCACAAGATGAATATTATTAGCATTGCTAAGTGGCTACATATGGAGTATGTACGCGCGCACCAAACAGACAGACAGGGGCAATATTGCTGATTTTTTTGGGCCTGATTTTGTGTTACGTTTCACTTTTTAAGCCAATAGTGGGTGGGATAATGTCTATGCGGCTTTGATTGGATAGTAGCTGGGAGCTTTATGTTTATGACAGTTTGCGATGGAACAAATGAAAAAAAATGCATGTACTTTCAGAGTTGATTGGTGAGCTACTCATAGGTGGGCTGCGAGCTACTGGTAGCTGGGGAATACCTGTTGGAGAACCCTAGTGTAAAATAACCGCAGTGTTGGTGTTAATAACCAGTTTTAAACCAAAATCACGCCCAATCATTATCATATCCCAGCAAGGTCTATTGCAGGTAGATTTTTTAAAATATGTTTATTTCAATATCTATGTTTTTGCATGTACATTGATTGATTAATTAATCTTACGCTACTCAAATATAAATAACATAAATGTTTCTAAACTAATCCAATCTGTTACTTGGACTTGTTGCACCCGTTACTGAAATGGTTGTTCCAGTTCAGATGCTTTACGTAGTCTCATTTTCAAACTTCCCAATCTCTAGTCATTCTGAATGCAGGTTGAGGGTGAATAAAAATGCCAAATGTTGGATATCTCCATTCTGGCTGGGTTCCAATAGGAATTACACATATTTTTGCAAGCCAGCATAATGTGATATTGAGGTGCAGTTCTTTTTGAACAACTCTTTTTACTGACTCGATTTGTTTTTTCTGAGTGACTCATTCATTTTAGTCATTTGTTTGACCTGCTGCCACAATGAATTCTACAGCAGGATTAATACACGCATCTTCGGAAGAAGATCCCACCAAACAAGGACCAAGCAGCGTGCCCAGAAGGAGCAAACGCCGGGGATTCAACGGGAGGTAACTTTAGTAGATGTCCTCCTTGGTTGGGGGAGAATTACTGAGGAGGAGGCCGTCCGTTATCGGGAGGCGATGAAGGTTGATGCCCAGGTAGGAGAGAAGAAACGGCGCCAACCGTGCCGACGACGGGGACCCGAGAGGCAACCCCAAGAACATTTTGGGGGGGGCACTCGGGGTGGATGACGAGGCAGCAGGAGGCCGTGGAAGGGCGAATATGCAGGTTAGGAGAGGAGGCCTCCATGTTACGGGGGCTATTGGTTCAGAGGGAGCAGGAGTTATTCGGTCAGAGGGAGGCGCTACAGGAGAATAAAAGGGAGAAGGAAAGTGTAGAGGCACGGCGAGAGGAGCTGGTTAGGCAGCTGACGGAGCGGGGGTTAATAAAGGAACCCAGTCCCGCTCCTCGCACCAAGCAAGTGGTGCGTGTCGCCAGTCCGGTACGGCCCATTCCTGCTCCCCGCACTAAGCCAGTGGTGCGTGTTCCCAGTACGGCCCGACCCGTTCCTGCTCCTCGCACCAAGCCAGTGGTGCGTGTTCCCAGTACGGCCCGACCCGTTCCTGCTCCTCGCACCAAGCCAGTGGTGCGCGTCGCCAGCCCGGCCCGGCCTGTTCCTGCTCCTCGCACCAAGCCAGTGGTGTGCGTCGCCAGCCCGGCCCGGCCTGTTCCTGCTCCTCGCACCAAGCCAGTGGTGCGCGTCGCCAGCCCGGCCCGGCCTGTTCCTGCTCCTCGCACCAAGCCAGTGGTGCGCGTCGCCAGCCCGGCCCGGCCTGTTCCTGCTCCTCGCACCAAACCAGTGGCGCGTTTGTCCAGTCCGGCACGGCCCGTGCCCATTCCACCGGTATCTGGTCCGGCACCGGTCAGCTGCTCCACTCCGGAGCCAGAGCAGTCCGCTCCACCGGTGCCTGATCCAGTTCCAGTCAGCTGCTCCACTCCGGAGCCAGAGCAGTCCGCTCCACCTGGGTCTAGTCCAGCTCCGGTCAACGGCTCCACTTCGGAGCCAGAGCAGTCCGCTCCACCGGTGCCCAGTCCAGCTCCGGTCAGCGGCTCCAGTCCAGACCATGACGTCAGCCCCTCTCCAGGTTCGGGGTCTCCCACACCAGGGGGGGGGGGGTACTGTCACGCCCTGACTCAGGGGACGCTTATATGTTGAGTCAGGGTGTGTATATTCCTTGTTGTGCTTGTTCTATGTTATAGGATCTAGTAGGTCTAGATCTATGTTGGCCGGTGTGGTTCCCAATTAGAGGCAGCTGTCGCTCGTTGTCTCTGATTGGGGACCATACTTAGGCAGCCTATTGGCACTAGTGGGTTGTGGGATCTTGTTCCGTGTGAGGTTTGTTGTGTGTTACCTTTGGACGTCACGTTTCGTTGGTTTATTATTTTGTCGTTGTTTATTAAGTTTATAATAAACATGTATGCATATCACACTGCACCTTGGTCTGACCCGTCTATGAACGAACGTGACAAATAATGTAAAGAATGATTTTCAGGCCACCGTATCAGGGTAAAACTAGGCTCAAAAGAAGGCATTATGAAATATATACAGTATTATGTTAATAATAACATTCACTTAGACTGTTACTTGGTGAAGGTCACAACATAAAACATTTATGAATGCAACAACCATGTCTGTCACTAACAAATACAGTCATGGGTGGTAACTCTGCAATTCACTCGAAAGGCAAGGAACTCTGGGAAATATGCAAATAAGGTTTTACACTAAGCAGTGTGTTAATTTAACACTGAAAAGTGTGGACCCGTGTAGACACTGGACCAGTGTTAAATTAACACACTCAGTGTTGATTTAACATTGGAGAATTTGCTGTGCGCAAGCACACACACACAGACACAGACACAGACACACACACACAGCATTAGGCACTGTGAGGTAAACACAGCCAAACTCCATACCAGACCTGAGCAGATAGGTAGTAGCTAGCATGGCTCAAATAGTTGGAGAGGGAAATGTGCTGTATGCACCATGAAGGCCTGCAACATATGTATGTCCCTTACACACTTAAAGTCATATGTTTTTGTGGAACACACACACACACACACACACACACACAAACATTGCCTGATGTCAAGCTCAAGCTGTGGGATTGGGGAATAAAGGCGTTGGGGTTGAAAGCAGCAGCTGACTTCAAACAGTACTGAACCTCCCTGGATGACCTGGTACACAAGGAGAGAGAGAGAGAGAGAGAGAGAGAGAGAGAGAGAGAGAGAGAGAGAGAGAGAGAGAGAGAGAGAGTGTGATGGGGAGAAAGAAGGGGGAGAGAGGGGAATAGAGTAGGGAAAGGGGGAAGCAGGACAAGGAAAAATAGCAGTAATGTAAAGAAAGTTAAAAAGAGAGAACAATTGAGCAAGAGAGGAAGAATGTGAAAACGGCCCTTTCTTTTCCCTTCCATCATCCTCTCTCCCACTCCTTCTTCTTGATCCTAGTATTCCATCCCCCTCTCTTCCACCCCTTCTTCCGCCTCCGGCTATTTCACCCCTCTTCCACTGCTCCATTTCTCCTCCCTCGTTCCTGATCCCATTGGACTCTCTGATACACCTCCTCCTGAGTCCTCTAGGTCCTCTGCCCTCCTATCCCACAATCCAACAGGTGTACCTGCCGGCAGCTACTAGACACTGATCCCATCCCAAGTGGCACACTTTTCCCTATATGGTGCACTTTTTTTGACGACGGCCAATAGGGCTCTCTCTCTGTCTCTCTCTCTCTCTCTCTCTCTCTCTCTCTCTCTCTCTCTCTCTCTCTCTCTCTCTCTCTCTCTCTCTCACTTTACCAGATATTTTCTCTCTCCTTCCTCTCTCTTCTTTCCATCACTCTCTCTCCTCCCTCTCTCTTCTTTCCTATCTCTCTCTCCCCGTTCCCTCCACGCCCCTCGTCGTGCGCTGTGCTCCTAGTTCTCACAAGCGCGGCACGTTGTAATCTCCATGTTGATAAGGAGATTAAAGAGGGGAGCAGAAGAGGAGAGGGGATTCATGGGATTCTCTCCTTGTAGTACAAAATGATATCAGCAGGAAGAATATCACCCTGGGGTGGATGAGAGGTGGAGGGCAGAGGGGGGGGGGGGGGGATTGGAGGAGGGAGGGAAAGAAGCAATGACAGTGGCAGTGGTGGTGTGATGGTAGCAGGATTTATCGGCCCACAGGGATTGGTCTATAACCACAGAATCCACAGAGACACACTGACACATACACACACTCTCCAAGATGGGGTTCACAGGGGTACGGGAAAACATCCACACACGCACAGCAGAGAAAAATAATAAAGAGTTGACCAGATCAAACAGTAAAAAAATTGTGTAAGTGCTAATGAACCCATTGATAACGCATGCAGACCCCCCCCCCCCCCCACCACCACCCATTTCAGGGAACTGAGCTCATAGGAAATTCCCTCAAGACCGCAGAGAAAAATTGAGGAATTTTAAGTAATTTCATTGGGTAAGGGACAGGCTGATATGATACCAGATATGATACCAAAACAGAGATGACAGTATGTAGTAATCCATCGAGTATCAGTGGTGTCAAACTCAAAAACCAACTTTAATCCTCGGCAGATTCTCCTTCTACTGTACCTCTGCTATTCAAGCCACTCATAGATTAGATGGGAAACTACCTCTGTCTACTAATGTAGTCAGTGAAATGAGGAAAAACGAGGAGGTGCTGTTTGCTACCCGCATCTCTCTCTCTCTCTCTCTCTCTCTCTCTCTCTCTCTCTCTCTCTCTCTCTCTCTCTCTCTCTCTCTCTCTCTCTCTCTCTCTCTCTCTCTCCCCTCAAGTCCCCTGCCTGGTACATTCAATTATTTATTAGCTTACTGACACACTGAAGAGGGAAGGAGGAGGCAGCCGCATTCCTCCTCTCCTCTACTTGCTCCCTCTCTTCTTCTTTCCTCTCCTCTCATCTTCTTTCCTCTCCTCTCATCTCCTCTCCATCCACCTCTCTTCTCTTCTCTTCTCTTTTCATCCTTCCAACCCTCTCTCCTCTCCAGTGATGTACAGTATGAATAATTAACCACGATGACCCGGGAGCACAAACGAGAGGAAGGAAAACAAGATGGTCATCACCTTTTTCTATCATCCTTTCATCCCTTGTTCTTCTTCTGTAAACACCCGGACAACCTCCTCTCCTCAATCACCTTTTCTCTCATTCCCTGCTTCCGCAAACACTCTGCCATACTCCTCTTCGTCTGACTCGTCTTTGATCCATCTTTACAGTGCTCCCCTCTTCCTTCCTCTTCTTCCTCTATTTACCTCCTCTCTTGTCTTCCACCCTTCCTCTGTGTGAATCACTGTATGATTAAATGGACCCATAGGCTCTTGTCAAAAGTAGTGCACTATTTAGGGAATAGAGTGTCATTTGGGATACAACCCCTGTCTTGCAGTGGATGCAGGTGAGGTAGAGTGATGAAGGGGAATGATTAATGTAACATAGTGTACTGCAGTGGGAGCACATTTATTTTTTCATGAGCACGGCCTTATTTCTATTACATCATATTGGATGACTGTCATTCATATTCCATTCAACCAGCTCAATGTAACATCGATAGGTTTAGGCTACTACATGATACTCGAATTTGCCCTATATAATACCGATCATGAGGTTGCTACAACCTAGACTACAAATGAAAGGTGACATACAGTTATACATTCAATACCGCCTTGCCTGCATCTAGCTGATCTGGGTTGTAATCATAGTCCAAACAATTGCAAAACATTCCGTTTTGCAACTAAAACAAGAGTTTCTATTGGACAAATTCTGTTAGGTTAAGAAATGATTTGCAACAGTATCAGCGGAATTAATACACCCCTGATCACCCGCACACACAGTTAAGTTTCATAGCAGCCACACAGCATCATCACTTTGCTCGTACTATAATTCCCTCTCGCATCTACGCTTTCTCATCCTCTCACCTTTTCCCTTTTCTTGTGGACTTCAGTGCACAACTCAACAGCTGTCTGTGACCAGGCGCAAAAACCTCTCCAAGCCAAACCTTCATACCATAACTGCTAACGCTAACCGCTAACCGCTACACAGCCTACGTCATAGTCACCATATTAACATTATAGTCAACAAACTACAACTAACACGGAAGTAAACCCACAATCCAATCCATGTGTATAATCACGCAGTACAGTGTACAGCAAGCAGTTTGGCAAATAAATTATAAAAACGAAAGCTTACCTTGACTTGGAAGAGTTGCAGTGTTGGATAGCCTTAGCCAGCTTTAGCCAGCTAGCGAACATAAATAGCATTCCTCTCTGTTTGTGTCAGGTTGTTGAGTTGACTAAATTAGCTGTATTAGCTAAGTAAGTGAAAGGTAAACTGAGAAGAAAAAAATTATTGAAGAAAATAATTAGTTAACTATTGTCTTTCTCTCTCTTTGAGTCAACTACTCACCACATTTTATGCACTGCAGTGCTAGCTAGCTTTAGCTTATGCCTTCAGTACTAGATTCATTCTCTGATCCTTTGATTGATGGACAAAATGTTAGTTCATACTGCAAGAGCTCTGATTGGTTGTAGGACGTCCTCCGGAAGTCATCATAATTACTGTGTAAGTCTATGGAAGGGAGTGAGAGCATCCTAGGTTTTGTATTGAAGTCATTGTATGTACCCAGAGGAGGACGGAAAATAGCTGTCCTCCGCTACACCATGGTGCTTCTCTAGAGGGTGCTGTTGAGGCTTCTGTAGACCTTCATTGCAAAACAGTTTGTTTTAATCAGTTGTTCTGTGATATGTGAATCTATTTAGTATAGTTGTATCTAAAAAGGATAACTTTTTTTATGTTTCACTATTTTTATTTTTATAAAATTTACTGAGTAGGATGATCCTCCCCTTCCA
>NW_028159132.1:80000-91908 GCF_964263955.1 Coregonus lavaretus
TTCCAAGTTGTTTCAACGTCATCACATGGAATATTTGGGTTGAAATGACGTGGAAACAACGCTGATTCAACCAGTTTTTTGCCCAGTGAGTCACATCATATGTTAGTTAGTGGGTCATATGCACATAGAACATGTGTCCATAAGGATTTGAGGGCTTTAACTCTCTTTTTCCTCTCCCTCTCCCACGTCTATGTCTGTTCTTCCCAAGCAACTCAGACTAAAAGAAAACATTTTTCTTATGAAATCCTGGAGTCTATTTCTGGTCTGGTTTATGAATAAGTTAGGCCAGAGCTGCATGTGAGTGAGCTAATGCACGAGAAGCCTGTGTGTTTGGCTGTTTGTGTGTGTGTGTGTGTGTGTGTGTGTGTGTGTGTGTGTGTGTGTGTGTGTGTGTGTTGAGGTTGGAGTCCTGGAGATGATTATGGAGTGGGCATACAGTTTCGCCTGGAATGCAATCAACCTCCACGCCTCCAAGGCACCACCAAGACCTCAACTCAACAAATCTTCAAACTACAATATGCAGAAGTTTGTGTTCTCCTCTTACCAGACTCACCAGAATCCATGCAGCACTCTCTAAACATCTCCTCTATCTACAACTCATTGCGCAACAAGTCACCCCCCCCCCCCCCCCCATCAAGAAGTGCCCACCTTCAACATCGACGGTCAAAGTCGTACCTCACTTCACGTACCTCGGCAGTGTCCTGTCCCCAACCTGCAGCATTGACAATAACTTCCAGGTCCGTGTGGCCTCTGCGGCCTTTGGGTGGCTGAAGTCCAGGGTATTCCAAAACAGGAAGCTGACAATACCCAGCAAGACCACAGTTTACAAGGAAGTGTCATTCCAACAAGTTTTCATAATTTCCCTTCGAAATTTGACGTATCATGGATGAACATCTGTTTCTGATGCCTTAATTCTGTGTGATTACAGGGTTTATTCTGCACAGTTACAGGGTTGAAACAGAAAAAACTCAAAAGGTTTAGGCATTAATTCAGAGTGGTTAAGGTTAGGGGCTATGGTTTGGGGAAGGCTTAAAACAAAATAGTAATCAACTACGCGCTAGATATAATCAGTATTCATAGTATTCTCACGGCTTGCTAGAGCATTGTGAATTGCCGTAGCATTGAGGGGGTATAGTCAGAAGTTATGTCGTATAAGCAGGCTGCTCTGGCTCCGAACCTCATGAGTTCCTGCCCAGTGCTGGGCAATCATTTTTCATTTTTTTGGTGAGCACCGGGGAAGGCATATATCAATGCTCTCAGGACCTTTTCAAATGTCCGAAATCGCAGTCTATTTCTAGTGACCAGCTTGGCTTATCCACCCTTACGTACGGCTCCGAAGCCTGGCACATCAAATCTTTGAGGCCTTTAACATCCGGTGTCTACAACAGATCGTGGGTCTAACATGGCAAGACAGGGTACCCTACACAGAAATCTACAGCCAAACACAAACAATCACCTCCAGATCCTTTTATTGACAGCTGAAGACATAGGTCTTCCGGGGACAAAATAAACACTTTCAGGAAAATAACAAGACCCTCCTGAAGCAGTGTGACATCCACACACCTCCAGGACAGAATCACAGAGAAGAAAATCTAATGAGGTGCAGCATGGGCACCCCTCTCTGGTGGAGAATTCACCTGTCCATCATGTGGTAAAACATGTGGGTTTCGCATCGGCCTGCACAGCCACATGCAATAGCACAAACGCATCCACAATTGGGAGCAACGTCATCATCGACATCGATGGACAGCCATAAGCAGTAAGTGTGTGTGTGTGTGTGTGTGTGTGTGTGTGTGTGTGTGTGTGTGTGTGTGTGTGTGTGTGTGTGTGTGTGTGTGTGTGTGTGTGTGTGTGTGTGTGTGTGTGTGTGTGTACTGTATGTATGTATGTGTGTATGTGTGTGTGTGTTTGTGTGTTTGTGTGTGTGTGAGAGAGCTAATGCACAAGATACCAGGGTTTTTTAGGTGTATAAGGCTCGGCTGCACTGAGAACATTCAGTCGACAGTCTGTTCTTTTTAGCAGTAATGGACCAGATGGTCTTTTCAGGGTTTACATACCTAACGTACCTGAGGGTCATGTCTGCTGTCAAGGAAATTCCATAAGCTCCTTTGCTGTTATCCCCTCATTGACCAATTGTTAATAATAATTGAATGGAGATATTGTTCCAAATCAAATTGTATTTGTCACATGCACCGAATACAGAGAAAGAGAGAGAGAGAGAGAGAGAGAGAGAGAGAGAGAGAGAGAGAGAGAGAGAGAGAGAGAGAGAGAGAGAGAACCAACCATTCTGTCCATGGAACCAGAGCCAAAAGCCAACCCTCCCTCCTAGAGAGTCTCTTCCCAGTCTAACACTGTGCCAGCCTCCTTCTCTCAGCCTCTCAGGCCCAGCTCCACATGCAGGCCGGCAAGTCTCTCAAATCCTCTCAGCTCCTCTAGACCAACCAGCTCCCAGGCTGCATCCCAAATGGTACCCTATTCCTTATAGTCCACTACTTTTGACCAGAGTCATATGGGCCCTGGTCAAAAGCAGTGCCCCAGTCTGTCAACCATCTCCTCTTCTCAGCCCCTGATGACATCTCCTAGCCCCCTCTGTCACCCTCTACCAATCATATTCTCAGAGTAAAGCAGCCTCCTACCAATCATATTCTCTGAGTAAAGCAGCCTCTCAGCCTACAGTGTTCGACCTATCTAACCGCCGTTGCAACTGGCTCTTATTGACTCCTCCATGCCCTTTGGGCTGGTGCTGGATGGCATCAGTCCTGGCTCACTGGTTCTGGCACTAGCCTATCAGCTCACCTGAGCACACTGGCCAAACTGCAGATTGAGTGGTTGGATTCATTCACCTTAAGTGTTGCATATGTGTGTGTGTGTCACGTGTGTGTTGCTCGGTGTATGTGTGTGCGCATGTATGCGTGTGGGTGCCTGTGTGCGCACGCGTGTGTGCGTGTGTGTGTGTGTGTGTGTCATCCAGCCAGCCAGCCTGTGTTGTGTTGTGTCTTAATTACAGGTTTGCTAGTGTTGGCCAGCTGCAAGTGAAGACATCTGGGAGGCCATATTGGCAGCCTCCTCCTCCATCACACCTCCCTAATAATAATGCTGACATTTAAAATGAGGGATAGAGAGAGAGAAAAGGGGAGAGAGAGAGGGAGAGAGAGAGAGAGAGAGAGGAGAGAGAGAGAGAGAGAGAGAGAGAGAGAGAGAGAGAGAGAGAGAGAGAGAGAGAGAGAGAGAGAGAGAGAGAGAGAGAGAGAGAGAGAGAGAGAGAGAGAGAGAGAGAATGACAGAGGGAGAGAATGAGAGAGAGAGGTTAGAGGGATAGGTGGGGGTATGGAGAAATGTAGGGGTAGGGAGAGAGGTGGGGGAGGGAGTGCGGTGGTGGTAGGGAGAGGGGGTGGGGGGGAAGGAGAGAGGTGGGGGAGGGGGGGGGGGGAGGAGGTGGGGGGAGGGAGAGACGGAGGGAGGTGGGGGGGAGGGAGAGAGGGAGGGTGGGGGGGGGGGGGGGAATACGCCCACACAGCAGTACAGTACATCCATATATTCCAGATACTTTATCTAAGATTAACAACTATCTGTAACTGTCTGTCAGTGGGGATCTATTTAATCTTTTCAACAATTAATATGATCTTCTGATTTCATATCTTCAGGTTGTGTTGGAAAGAGAAGGGTTAATGCCGCGTTCACGTCATGTTGGAAACTCTGAAATGTTTTACTTGCTTACTGGTGGTGGAAAGATGACACCGAGTTTCAGACTTATGAAGTATCAGAATCAACCAATAGAAAGTTCTACGCAAATAACTAATAATAACGAGTTTCCGATATGACGTGAAAGCGGCATAATACTGAAGAGAAAAAAATCTCCAAACAGGATTTTTCTTTGGTGGTCTCTGGCTAACCCACCCTGGCATTGGCTAGGCCTTCAGAAGCTGGACAGAAGGCCTCCGCCGTTCAACTGTATTAGAGCTGCATTTTGGAATGACAGTGGAATTAACCAATCGCATTTGAACTTGCAATGGGTGGGACTGTTAAAAATAAAACGAGAGCGCAAGAGCTGAGAACCCAAGAGCAAAGAATCAGTGGTAATAGCGAGCTTGTGTTGTAGTAGTGTTAGCATCACCCTTTTCAAGATGAACTTTCAAACTTCGTTTTCAAATGATAATCATCTGGTGAGTGGCACTGTTTTATTTTATTGCAGCTCACTTGCTGTAGCTATCTGCAAGATATTTACAATGGGAAGTAATAGCTGGTTTGATAATTTCATTTTGGACGATTTTTCGTCCCTTTGAAGGCCTAGATCCTATAGTCACATTTCGCCATTGATGAACAAACAAGGCTTTGGAGGTCATTGATGAGGTACTTCTGATAAAGTGATACACGCATCGACTGCTTTGTGATTTCGACGCATGCTTCGTAGCACCGGTATCAAATGTAACATAACCCTTAGAGCCCTTCAATGTTTTTTTGCATTTAAAAAAATGGTTCTTTCCTCTTTTAGTGATAATTAAAATGTAGGGGCGGTGGCTTATTAGAATATTTTGGAGCGTATTTTTTACGCACAGCTCTTTTTATGCAACCATGAGTGAGAGTGTCATTCCCAGCTAGTCTAATCTGTTGCGTTACATTATTTCAAGTTGTAACTATGGCCAGTGATGGTGTTTTGTGAAAGACTCATGTGTGGCCGGCCGCGACCGGGAGACCCATGGGGCGGCGCACAATTGGCCCAGCGTCGTCCAGGGTAGGGGAGGGAATGGCCGGCAGGGATGTAGCTCAGTTGGTAGAGCATGGCGTTTGCAACGCCAGGGTTGTGGGTTTGATTCCCACGGGGGGCCAGTATGAAAAATACAAAAAATAATGTATGTACTCACTAACTGTAAGTCGCTCTGGACAAGAGCGTCTGCTAAATGACTAAAATGTAAATGTAAATGGCCTTGTGTTGGTTGAGTAAATCAGTAGTGCTCAACTCTCTTCTCAGGAACCCTCAACCTAGCACACCTGATTCAACTATTTATTGAACACAAATTCAACTATTTATTAGTGAAAGAATGATATATTTCGCCTTGAAGTGACGTGCACATTGTTTTCAGCCTACGTTTCATTTCAGGCATGGGTTTTATTTCAATGGTACCACCCACCAGTATTGCATTGTTTATTAATCAGAAACACCTGCAAAGTTCATGAGTCGCGACTGAGCTGAGCAATATAATAGATTATCTTTGTCTACAGCAAAGATGGTGGATAAAATAAGATTATTCACTCAGGCCGTTTACCGTTGGAATTTTTTTTTTTGTTCCGGTCTCCCATAGACACCAATGCAATAGCATCTGGGTCTGCTCTACTTAGTTCATTGACTTTCATTGAACCAGAAAAAAATGAGTCGGGTGTCTAGCTTCCTCTTCCGTCTCTGGCTACAGCTTTTCGCCGTAGCCTACACTTGGCTGCCTGAGCCATGGACTTATTCTATCATAATCCATTAGATAATTTGCCAAGTTTTATTTATTTATGATCTAGTCTGTATAAAAAATACAATAAAAAACAATTTTACAAATGGTAAAATTGCATGTGATATGATTGCATTTTGGAACCCCACTCCCCCCGTCACCCCACGATGAATGGTTTTGACCACGCTCAACTGCTTTGATTGGTGCAGATAGAAATCATAAGTGTCTATTCTATAATGAAAGGCGCCCACAAAAGAAAATGTCGCAAACTTGTTAATCTATCTTGTGCTGTTGTTACATCAAGTATTGATGTTTCGTTTCGTGTCTGATGCACTCAGGGTGTTGTTACATCTAATTTGCGACGTGCATCATGAGCAAAGTCATTGTAGCCTATCATTTCACTTCCCCTAGCTGTGAGAACCATGGCATGACCCTACCAAATACAATGAAGAAAAACGTGTCTCGAGTCCAAACCGTTCTAGTTAGGCTATACATATTACTGGAGCTTCATCTTATTCATTCTATTTCTATGGCGGATTCGTTGCTGCAATGTATGGAAAGATGCCAAAATATTGGAGACAACAAGGGCAAAGTCAAAGATACTGGTTTCCCCTATCCATCTGTGGCGAAGTTTTCCCTACATGCTTATGACAAATCCAGAACCAGCTATAGCCTAGCTGGCTAATCTTTTGAATACGGTGTAGCAACAACAGATAACATTCGCTAGCTAGATAAGGTTAGCATGCTAGCTAGCTACACTGACAGTTTTCAGTGCCCTACTTGTTGTTATTTCTCCATTCCACCTGAAAATCACCCACAACGTTCCCACCCCCCAATTTGTGAATATGTATTAGCAGCCTGCGTCATTCTTCAGAGGTGGAACCTAAACAACAATTTATCCTATAGGACAGGAATTACGTTGAAGTAGGGGGCCTTTAATATTTGTTTCAGCAAAAACAAGCATAAATCCCCTTGAGCTGACAGACGTTTTGAACTGTTTTGCTATGGCTGTATTCATCAATCAATCTAGCAAGAAGGCAATATTTTGAATAATGTCGGTGATGTCTGTGTGGTGAAATAGTTGATCTGGAGAGCTGTTTTTTTTAAGGACCTGACAAAATGGGTTGTAATGATGCAGCCATCCACCGGATGGAGCCAAAGACCCGTTTATTCGACAGAAAAGCCTCTGAGTGTCCTAGAACTGTTTTTTGTATTCTGAATTATAAAACAATAAAAGTCATGTAAACATTTTATCATTAATAACCAGTAAATCTAGCACCGGAAATCAGGCATTGTAGTCTTAACATAATTTATACTACATATTAAAGGACCTGCACAGTCATCCTGATCCAGTTCTTTGAAATGTCAAGCAACATGGACGAAGTGTTGCAGTGAAATCATCTCCAGCTAATTTGCTTATACATAAAACAACTCAAACAACATTAAAATTGCATGCAACATCCAATCATGTCATACATCATATCATGGTTTCACAAATTATTTGTTTGCCCAACTTTTTGGTCATTTTAACAGCATCAATATAGACAAAACATTGACTGCCAGACAATATTCATGAACCATAACTATCAATGATATCAAGAATGGTTATACATCTTCCATTTGACATGTATTTTCATGTGTTGACATGACAACTGCGCCAGTTTTTAGCAGTGGTTGAATCCAGTTCAGGGAACAGAACCAAAAACCAGGAAATAATTAAACATGTTGAGGAACAGAATCAGAACCAAAAAAACAAAAGTGATCTGTACTGTTCTGGAAACAGAACCGTTATTTCAAAAGCATGGTAACCAGTTAATAATGTTATTTTACGTTCCGGGCATTTTTTTCAGTCCCGCAAAAAAAAAAACAAGGCGCCAATGCAAAGCCCTCACTCAAAAACGCATTCCAGTGTCTGCATGCCAGCTAAAAATCTTTGCCATTGTGTGTGCGTGTGTACGCAACCTGCCCCCCCCCCCCCCCCCCTCCCCTCTCCCTCCCCATCGTAAGCGTAGGCTACTGTAGCCTACTGACATTACAAGCGTGATTCAGAAGTTAGAGATTTTTAATTAGAGAAGAATTGATTAACTTTTTCAATGCTAGTTATGGATACTATAGTTATCACGTTTCACATTGGATTTATTAACTACAAAAAGGTAAGATGTGTTCTCAATTATGGTGCCTTTTTGCACACACAATCTTGTTAGCGAGCTACCTAGCTAGCTCTGTCCCAACGTTAAGCCAAAGTTACATTTCAGTAATTTAGCAGACGCTCTTATCCAGAGCGACTTACAGTTAGTGAGCGCATACATTTTTCATACTGGCCACCCGTGGGAATCGAACCCACAACCCTGGCATTGCAAGCGCCATGCTCTACCAACTGAGCTACAGGAGGGCTTACCAAAGACATTCAAAAGTTCCTCCATAGAAACCGCTCCTTCGTAGGTATAATTATGTGGGCCTAATTCAGATAGCAAATGCATGTCATAGCAATATGCCAGGGCTTCTAGCCAAGCCTCTTCCACCCTCTCTTTCTCTTTCGCCACCTGCAAAATTTCAGTCGCATCTCACGCCCTACACTTGTCTGTCCATCACGCATGAAAACAACTATAGCTTTAGCCTAGGCAGCACTATCTGCACTCATCTAGCACTCTATCGGTTGTCTAAGCTACTACGGCTTGCCAACTCCATAGCAAGCTGCTCTATCCACACTGATTGGTGAAGTAATTTAATGTCGAGCTAAAGTATAATATAATAATATGCCATTTAGCAGACGCTTTTATCCAAAGCAGTCATGAGTGCATACATTTTTTGTGTATGGGTGGTCCTGGGATCGACCCCACTACCTTGGCGCTACAAGCGCCATGCTCTACCAGCTGAGCTACAGAGGACCACAATTTGATTTCAGAGGTTTAAAAAGGAACAGAAAGGAACAATATAAACCAGCACTTTTTTGGGGGTTTGAACCATTTCAGAACTTTATTTTGCAGGTCGGAAAGTAGAAAGAACATTAAAAAAAATATGGTTCTGTTCAGAACGAAATGATTTTGGATCCAACTCCTGGTTTTTGTTCCATGCTGGCTGAAGACCTAGCTAGCCAGTAACTAGCTAACACCAGACAAAGGTGAAAGGGGAAACCTATAAGTATCTTTGCCTTAGATGAATAGGGGACACCTGTATTTACATTTGCTGACACGCTGCAGTCAAATTTTGGCACCATTAGACTAGTTACCTAGCTATGCAAACTAAATATGATTTTGACTGTGCAGGACCTTTAAACAGGCTTTCACAGCAGGGGCAGGTTACAACGGCCACACATACACACACACACACACACACACACACACACACACACACACTCCTACTCATTAGCTTGTAGTGCATTTGCCTCCGTCATCTGTTCTGGGTGTACAATAAAGTCAGTAGAGCAGCCAGTGCAGGGCTGTTGCTCTCTCTCTCTCTCTCCACTTTCTCTCTCTCTCTGTCTGTCAGCTCTATCTCCCTTTCCCTCCCTCTCTCTCCCTCTCTCTCTCTCTCTCTCTCGCTCTCTTCTCTCTCTCTCTCTCTCTCTCTCCTCTCTCTCTCTCTCTCTCTCTCTCTCTCCCTTTCTCCCTTCCCTCCCTCTCTCTCCTCTCTCTCTCTCTCTCTCTCTCTCTCTCTCTCTCTCTCTCTCTCTCTCTCTCTCTCTCTCTCTCTCTCTCTCTCTCTCTCTCTCAGCAGTAGAATGGAGGAGAGGATACTCCAGTCATTTTCAATTACCTCAATTAACTTATTAATTACTTAGTCTTCTGAAAGAAGAGACCAGTCATTGGTTCAGAACAACTGCCTCTGATTAATCATTGACTCTATTCCCTATTGTAGCCAGAATTGGCAATCAAGGCAAGTCTTCAGGGTTATTTTACAGGTAATATGTAATACTCCATGTCCTCTTACACGTCTTCTTGGTGTATGAACAATCCACATGCCCACACGAGAACACAAACACACACACACAAAAACAAACAGTTGTATTATGAATACTGCCCCAGCAGAGTTGGGCCCAGTGTCATATTCCTCCATTATACAAACACCTTGCAATATTAAAACGAGAGCTATGCCAAGGACAGTTGTTCAGTTTGACATCTATTTCATTTCTACCCCGTCTCTCCAACCCTGGGCTTTGACAGCTGTAGCATGCACTGAATCATTTAACGTGTGTGCGTGTGTGTGTGTGTTTGCGCGTGTGTGTGTCTGAGTCTGTCAGAGTGTGTGTATGTCAGAGTCTGTGTGTGTCTGTGAGCCATCGAATGTCTCTATCAATAAAATATAGACCAAGCTCGTAAATTTTTTGATGATATCAGCTGCTATATAAATATTCACAATTAAATATTCGGAACTTTGAGGAAATAAATTGGATTGAATAAAAGTATAAAAGTCAACCAACTTACATCAGAAAATAACATGAAAGCAAATGAGCATATCACCAAACTAGCCTAAATCAAAGCCATCTAAGTAGACTCATAACTGTCTATAGTTGATCTGAAATTGTTATGTAGCCTTCTTAAAGGATGGAGAAATCATCAAAACATTATGTTTCTTATATCACACTCACACTTTCATAAACAATCATGTACACAGTATGTATTAAATTTGGTTTTCCCAATATGATGTTTTTAAACAATTCCTCAACTTCAATATTCAACAAACAAATGCCCTTTTGTTTGGAATTACATCATCAATATATCAAAAATGTATATTAATAAAATGTCAATAATTGCTATTACACACTGCACTATAGACCCTAGTGTGCTGTCATTACTCAAAACGTTTGAAGAAATTTAAGGCCAGGCACCACAGGCTGAAATTACATTTTTGCATCTACCTATCAATTTTGAAATTTGTTGTATTTTGGTCTATTGATATTAGTATTTTAGACACAAAAATATATAATTTTAACCACATTAATGGACATACATCAATAATTTTAAAGCTCACTACATTGAATTACACATAATTTCAAAGGCCATTTCATAGAGAATGTTGCAAACTGGACAACATTTAGTAACTTACTTTGAAGAGATGGTGATTGGGTCTAAATAGGCGTTTGTCGTTTTGTAGTCTAAATTCCGTGTACTTGTCTTTAACTGCCATTTCTTGAAAGTCAGATTCTTCCCACACGCCAACAATGGCTCAGCCCCGAAGTGGTAGGTCACACAACGGGACCGCCGAGTGCTGAAGCGACTAGCGCGTAAAAATCGTCTGTCCTCGGTTGCAACACTCACTACCGAGTTCCGAACTGCCTCTGGAAGCAACGTCAGCACAAGAACTGTTAGTTGGGAGCTTCATTAAATGGGTTTCCATGGCCGAGCAGCCGCACACAAGCCTAAGATCACCATGCGCAATGCAAAGTGTCGGCTGGAGTGGTGTAAAGCTCGCCGCCATTGGACTCTGGAGCAATGGAAACACGTTCTCTGGAGTGATGAATCCTACTTCACCATCTGGCAGTCCAACAGATTAATCTGGGTTTGGCGGATGCTACCTGCCAGAATGTATAGTGCCAACTGTAAAGTTTGGTGGAGGAAGAATAATGGTCTGGGGCTGTTTTTCATGGTTTGGGCTAGGCCCCTTCGTTCCAGTGAAGGGAAATCTTAACGCTACAGCATACAATTACATTCTAGTTGATTCTGTGCTTCCAACTTTGTGGCAACAGTTTGGGGAAGGCCCTTTCCTGTTTCAGCATGACAATGCCCCCGTGCACAAAGTGAGGTCCATACAGAAATGGTTTGTCGAGAACTTGACTGGCCTGCACAGAGCCCTGACCTCAACCCCATTAAACACCTTTGGCTGAATTGGAACGCTGACTGCAAGTCAGGCCTAATCGCCCAACATCAGTGCCCGACCTCACTAATACTCTTGTGGCTGAATGGAAGCAAGTCCCCGCAGCAATGTTCCAACATCTAGTGGAAAGCCTTCCCAGAAGAGTGGAGGCTGTTATTGCAGAAATGGGGGGACCAACTCCATATTAATGCCCATGATTTTGGAATGAGATATTCGACAAACAGGTGTCCACATACTTTTGGTAATGTAGTATTTTTAGGCTGACTTCATCCAGTGTCCAGCAAAATGAATTTGCATGGTATGCAAACATGCACACATTTAGTGAAGTATCACCTCATTTGGATAACTTAATAAAATATCTGTTTTAAAAAATTCATACAGAAAAGTATTGTATTCAAGTCTACACTCAAATGGTAAAAGTGGATTGTGCTATGATTAAGAAAACAATTATCCCTATTAGGGTGTGTTGCCTGGCCTTAATATATCTGAATACAGTTACTGATTTTGTAGTCATTACTCAAACTGATAGAGTCACTGTGACTCTGTAGGGGGTCCAGATGTGAGTTGTATCAGCTTGAAAATGTTGAAAAATGCCCCCACTAAGCCACGCCTCCACATGGCCGTATTAACGCAGAGGCTTCCGCATGCTTCAGTTCGGC